>NC_057787.1:1442437-1742437 GCF_014825855.1 Bombus pyrosoma | reverse complement strand
CACTGGAAACCCCCAAGCGATTGTAGCAAACGGACTTTAAGCGGTTAATTTGCCGCCTTGCTTTCGTCTGTTTCGCTTTGAAAGCCAGGAAAAAGTAACTGTTCACCGAGTTTCAGTTAGGGAGTGTACTGCGGACTACGATCCGAGGTGTAGATTGGTTTAAAGCATCGTTGCGAAGGGGTTGAAAGGGCGAGGGTGTAAAAAGTGGCGGAGATTCGTAATTTAATTTTCCTCCAAGCATGTTGGCGATATTTAGAATACAGAAATAACGGTAGAACTATATTAATTATAGTGGAAGGAGGATAATTAGTTCAGGTATCTGGAGTTCGTCTTAATAGCAATTCGTTCCTTCTTCTCCCTGGCTACGATTTCTCGTTAAAATAATCAGTTCACGTCCGAACGTGAAATTTATTTAACCTAACCTCAATCGAGCATTAACAAACATTTTCACTGTAGAAATTGATTGAAATTCTAGAAAAATGTAACTTTAACTTTCGTTTAGAAAACGTAAACAGTCGTTCTGTGAATTGTAACATACACAGAACACATTAGCTTGTCCCAAAAGTTTCTTTTATTTTATGAGGAAATAATAAATGCACGACATTCTTTGTTTCTTATTATTTTATTGAATAATATATGATCCATTTTATTGTGTTGGTGAGTGATTAAAGTTCTATTGCAACAAAAAGGATCATAATAATTCAATAAAATAATATTTTTTATTTTGTATCTATTATTTCCTTATAAAACGAAAAAAACTTTTGGTACAACTTGATATAACTATAATTTTAAATATTATGTACAAGATATAAATATTCTATGAAAATATAAATTGTAAGCATAAAATGTAAATGTAAAATCCTTTTTGCCTTAATCCTTCAATCTTCTCTTATCTTAACAATTATCGTAACGTGTTCAGAATTTCCTTCGAAGTGTCAGCCAACGCGATCTAGAAATGTTCTTATTATCAATAAAACACAAGGATTTTCCAGTGAAATATTTTCGAGAAAAAGCAAACTTACTGGAAAAGCAGTCATCTTTTCTGGGAGCAACCCGTGCGAAATTAATCTCAACAACGAGAACGAGTTCTCGAGCGTGATTTCGGCAAAGACACACGGAAACCATGAGAACGGTTCAAGCAAAAAGCTAACCTCTGACCGCTAAGCACCTGCCACTGCCATAAAAGGCAATGATATTTTTATAATTGAAATTAATTGCAGGTTGACCGCGCGCTTCCGTGTGACCTGTAATAAAAGCAAGAACTTGCAGCAACTGGCCTGTTGTGCGGACAAACGTTAAAATAACGTTAAGGCGGCGAAAACCGAAAGGTAACTGACCCTCAGCGTCACCAAGGTAAGTGGCGTTTTTGCTGGAAACTCATAGCATTTTGAAGTTTGACGAAAACGTATTAGTATAGTTTCTAAAATTAAAATTTCGGCTTATAAATATTACATGTTATAATTATAAGTCATAGGCGCTTTTCACTCAGTCTGCTATTTTGACAAAACTGCATTGTATCCGCCACAACTATTCAATCTTTATCATATTATTCCAATTTATTTTGTACGCTTATGTTATTAAATAGGTTCTGGAGTTCGATATTTGATTGATTGATTAAGCCATATGAACATACCAGATACTCTCAGATAATTAACACGTGGCAGATGCCAAAACAAGAGAGCGTCATTAGAAGTCGTACCAACTTTGCATGTAGGAACTAGTAATCGTACCAACCTAATATTCTCCTCAACAGCTTATGCATGATATGAATTTATTTATTTATCTTCTGATTGCCCTGTACAACTACAGAAATCAGGATTATGATCATTTCTTCATCATTGACTCACCTTTAGATTCGCAAATTGCCGGTCTTTTCAGTGTATTTGTAAATCGTTTCACTTCAATAGAACGTGAAACGCTTAAGCGTCAAGTAAATTGAAAGAAAAAAAGCTAAAGTGACGTAAACGTGAGGACGACCGACCACAAATGGCAGGCGAAATCACGTGTACGTTAGAACGCCGGTTGAAGTTTTAAATATTCCAAAGAAAGAAACTTCTATTCAATGTATCTTTCTATATTCCATGGAAGAACATAAAAAATTGATTCTCTATAATAACTATCGTTCCACCAAATTATGACTCAATCGCTCCTCCCACTACCTAATACCACAACAGTTACGTCACAAAGTAGAAAAAGCGGCGACTCGAAGAAAAGTCTACAAACCCATTCCACGCATTTTCCCCCGAAGCTGTGTAATTTCTACTATCCAGCGAGCTCATCAAACAGACGTAGCACTCGTCGAACAAACGCGATCCTCCGGCTCCCTCCGCCAGTCAATGATCCACCGATTACGTCACGAGGTAAAAAGCATTAAGAAAAATGCCGTACCACCATGGTGGTGAAACAATTCACCGAGAGCCCTCCCACGTCCACCAAGGGAATCATCAACACGGTACCAAAAGAGTAACAGTGAACGACAGCGATCGCCAGTTTGAATCGGCGATAAAGCGTCCGCCATGAAGGGAACACGCGAAGGAGAGGCTCGCACCCAATCATCAAAGTCGCATTTTCAGTGTAATGGGTGTGTTTAGCCGGTCGTGCACGTTTGGAAAGGGACGGTTGGAAGGAACGATCGGCCGAGATCCAAGCTTGCGGAGTCTCTCGATCGTGATCGGAGCCCCTTCGCCACCAATAATCATCGTACGGCCGCAATTACGGGCCTGGGGCATCCAATCGGGGCCTCTCTTCTTTCACGACATAGTTCCACTCTCTCTCTTTTTCCCCTGTTTTCATCTTTCTCGTTTCTTAGCCACTCTATTATTAGGCTGTATTACTGTAATGCGGCGACCAGCATGTCCGGGGCCAGCGAAATGGCTGCCATAATAGGGACAGACGCCAGATATCCGGCGTTTACCTCGCAGCATCCTGTCCGTGCGATTATCGTGCCACGACCGGGAATTTTACTGAAATTTTAGAAAGAATTCCGTGCCTCGTATACTCGCTTCGTTTAATCGGCCAACTTTTGCTTTGATAGGTCTGTTTGTGAGTTCATGCGATGGGGACTTAAGGTTCCTGGCTGTTTTATTTCATATCGCGATAACAAAAGGTCGAAAGAGGCCAACAATGTTTTTTATCGTATCACGTAGCATTTTGATGTGTAATGGTTTCAAGGATAGAGAAAATATTTCCGAATATTCTTAGCTGTCTATATGAACATCGTAATAACAAAGGATGAAAACCCACCTAATCGAAAAAAAAGGATCAAGGAAACAAAGAACGCTGTCGTATCATGTAGTTTTATATGTAATGATTTATTCAAGAACAGAGAGAATATTTCTGAAATACATATATACACATTTTTATTTATATACACAGAAGAGGGACATACGGCGAATCTCGTAAAAAACGAGCACTAGTCTGTTCAACTGCGACATCTAGATCTCCCAATAAGTAGTCGCGAAGAAGTTCAAAGAGACTTGGTGCGAGATCCTTCCTGGCGTATCCGCGCTTTTCAATATGGAATCGCGCGATAAACGCTCCCCAGGCAAAGAGGAAAGACGTATCTTCTCTGGCAGATAGGGGGAACTTTATAACTTGGCTACGAGCAACAGCGAAACAAATCGTGCGACTGGATCTCGCGAGACATCCGGTTTCCTTGGCCGACACCCTCCGCTGTTTTCTCTCTCTGGTATTCGTCAAACGGGAAAGCATAAAATTTATGGTTTTCAGAAATGTTGTATTTAATATCGTTTATATTTATAATTTCGAAAAAAGAGTCTATGGATTCTTCAGTGGTAAAAGTGAGGATTTTTGGTGTTTAGTGACTTTTGGTGTTTTTTTAGTGACTTTGGTGTTTAGAGATTGTAACATGGTTTCGTTTCTACTTAGCGATGGCTAAATTCGTTAAAAACTAGCGCCCTCCCTATCGATTCCCCAGTAATGGCAGGCGATTTCACTGCAGCCGAGATAAGTAAAGACATTGCACAAATATTTCATTCAGCCAAACACGTTCGGGCGAAGGTAGAAATTCGAAGGAAATACGCCAATTTTCGAGGGAAGATAAAAATATAAAATAATTGAGTTTTATATTCTTTTTATCAACGAAGCTTCAAACAAGAAGCCTAAATCACTGAAAAATACGTGTACATTACGATATTGTGTATTTCAGAAAGGTGAATACCAAGTATTTTCAAACTACTATGGAAGTGTCTCTGTCAATCGAAAGTACATCTATTTCTATACCAAAGCCATATGATAATTTTCGAAGATCCTCGTTATGGTAAATCACTGTTTTCAACAAATTGGATGGTTATTTATTTATAGCTGCAGAATAAATACTGAACATAATATTGAAAACTATATGAAATATTCTCTATTTACGTGTTAATCCATTCGTTTGAATCATTTCGACAAAATCACGAATCTACATAAACATTCGCATTTATCAATCATTAGGTTGTCCGGAAAGTTTCTTTCGTTCTATAAGCAAATAATAGACGCACAATGTTTTCTGTTTTAGTTTATTGAATTACATACGAACGTAATAATAAAAATATAACGAAATGGATGAAATAATGTAAAACAGAAATTGTTCATCTATTACCACCTTCCAAAACGAAAGAAACTTCTCGAACAACCTATGAATCTAAAACAATGTCACTTATTTCTCCTACCGTCGTCTGTTCTCTGATCTACCGCAAACGAACGCACTTAAAATCACAGTTAAATTCTGCGACTCTGTATCCTACACAGAAAAAAGAAATACTAAACGAAGCAAGTGCAGCTTCTTCATTACCGAGAGAAAACAAATATACAGAAATAAAATACAGAAGAAGGTAGAGAAATAAATAGAACAATCTAAGGATCGAGAGGATGGCCGTGCATCTGTCAGGCGGACGAAAAGAGAGGCACACGGTTGGGCAGAGGAGCTTGGTCCTGCGGGCGTGGGTGGCGGAACGAAGAGGGAGAGTTTGGGGGGTGAGTATCGAGGGCGCTAATGTTCCTCGGGCAGGAAACACCGTCTCCATCCTGCACCCTCTATCTCTCCGCTCACTCGCCTATTTTTATTCGTCTTTATCTGAGACTTGAGTCGGTTCCTCTCCATTTCCTCTTGAGGAGTTCTTCCTCCTTCTCAGCCTCCCTGTTCTTCTTCCTCCTCCTCCTCCTCCTACCCTGCTCTTTCTGTATGCCGCTTCTCTGCGTGTCCCCTCCGGGTACCGATGCGGTGACAACAACATGCAAACATTCTGGTATTTGCAATTCGAATGCCACAAAACGGGGACGGGTAACCGCGGTGAAGAAGCCCCAGCCGGTGCTCGCCTTGCCGCGAGAACGCGTCGATCCCACCCCTTGCAAAAGGTACACAGCTCGCTATTCTATTAGCCCGTGGAAAGATAAGTTGTACTTTGGCCGTACGAGAGCTGTGCACGAGAAACGTATCGTTTCCAAACGGTTTCAGTATTTTTCACCGACCACCCCCGTCACCCGCCTCCGTGTTATCGTCCTTGCTCCAGGCTAGCGGAATTTTCTCCGCTCTTTGTGTCTCTGATTGACCTTTTTTCACCAATTTTTGCTATTATTTCTGATTTTATTTGCACGTGGTTTGGAC
Source organism: Bombus pyrosoma (assembly GCF_014825855.1). Taxonomy (NCBI): domain Eukaryota; kingdom Metazoa; phylum Arthropoda; class Insecta; order Hymenoptera; family Apidae; genus Bombus; species Bombus pyrosoma. The sequence continues at coordinate 1,736,829 of NC_057787.1, read as the reverse complement.
AGACTGTAGGAAAATGTAGATTTAGGAAATTCTTTTTGTGAGAAATGAAAAAGGCGGTTTCCTATCGTTAAGCTTCTTTGGAAGGAATTTTAAATATCAAACAGCTTCTTGAATGGATCTTGTGCGATATTTCTCTTAAATTTCAGGGGAAGACTTGTCTTCTATGGGATGTCGTTCTTTGGGTGCTTTTCTAACACAAGAAAGTTTATTGTGCCTGAGAAACATATGAAAGAGTCGTTTTCCATACTCGCAAATTCTTATTTTAATTTGCAAAACTTTCAGTCTCTTCCCAACGAAACGACATTTATTTAAATTTCATAGGTTTGCTGTTGTCTAGGAATTTAGAATTCTATTGACGTGTAATTGAAAACCAGTGTTCTAAGAAGAAATATCAATTTGAAGGTTTCTCAACCCCAAGGATTATATAAAGGGGAATAAATTCGTCGTAATGTTTTTGAGTTACACGCAGCCTGAAATTGTGATGATACGTGCTCGCGGCCGATTTATAACCAGGTGATTATACAATCAAGAGGGCAGATGCGCACATTAAAAGTTCAGCGTCGTTCAGCGACGAAATTCGTGATTATAACGTCGATATAAGAATAGCCTTTGGCCAGAAAAATGAAGACATCTGCCCTGATGAGAGCCGTCCGGAGCACGGCCACGTTGAAAGCATCCAACCCTGCATAAATCGACTGCTTAAGCACGGGTTGTGCAGAAAAAATTGCAAGCAGATGCAAGTCTCACAGTTCAAGCGTGACACGATGCAATATTTTCTTCCATTTAAATTCACCTGTATATCTTTTCATGCATTATCATTTATGATATAGCTACTCTTTGAATTAATATGTTTCCAAGAAAATTCCAGCATCGATTAACTATTATCTTTGCCCATTTAAATATAAATCTGTGATAAATATAGGTTACAAGGCAAGAACACGATAAGTCAGATTTTCTATTCTTTAGAAGCAAACGGTTTTAAGATTTGATGTATCATCAACCAATCCAATGCTAGTAAAATTGTCTTTATATTTGATTTTGAAGCTGAACATGTGTCTTTTCATTCCCTTCAAAGTTTCAATACTGAGATATGTACAATTTTATGTGTTAGGTTAGGTTAGCTGCGTGGCAGTGATACTTGTATGTAAATATCAGTGTGTGTAAGTATGTCTGTGCGCGGCGTTCCGAAAACAAATGAATGTAAACTGTTCAGTCGGTTGACAGTCTGGTATGAATGATAGTGCTGAGACGCGTGCAAGCATGTATCAATGAATATCTTTGAAATCCTTCATCAAATAAATATATAATTATTCTAATATGAATTCTAAGTGTAAATTTAGTGTTCCTTACCATTATTTCGGTTATTAAGATTCAACATTCTCAACAAATATAAAACAAAAATTGCTGTTCATCTATTATCACCTTCTGAAAGGAAAGAAACTTTCCGAACAATCTAATACTATCGAAACAGTGAATATAACATAATACAAGTGAAAATATCTTAAAATGCAAGACACAGAATGAAATTTATACCAACCTTTGTTTCAGCATTCTCCAAAAGTTGATATTACAAACAGAAGATATTGTACCACTATTGTGATATGTATAATCTTATGTGCTAGACTAGGTTAGCTGCGTGTAGTAATGCTTGTATGTAGATATCAGTGTGTGGATGTATGTGTGTGCGCGGTGTCTCGGAAACAAAGGAATGTAAACTGTTCAGTTGACAGTCTGCTATGGAAGAAGGTGAGACGCGTGCAAGTATGTATCGATGAATATCTTTGAAATCCTTTATCAAATGAATATATAACTATTGTAATATAAATTCTAAGTGTAAATTTGATGTTCCTATACCATTATTTCGGCAATTAAGATCCGACATTCTCAACATTCGAATACATTTTTGCCTCGTTATAACGTTACATGAAGCTTCACTAACTTGTCAGTTACCTTTAAAAAACTTACATCTTTTAACGTTGCCCAACTATAAAGTGGCATTAAACTGAGAAAATCAAGAAAAATGTGCCTATCATGTTTTCTTCCTACGATCTTCAAACGAACAAATTTAATAAACGGATAATTGTTCCATCGTTGAATGGAACAAGTAAATTTTAGATATCAATATCAAAATGGAAAAAGCTCGAGAACGGGAAGCTAGATATATCGGATGAAACAAAGTCGAGCTGTCAACGGTGCTATGCGGTTATCTGGAATCGCGAGCCAGCCGTTTTTCTAATATCTGTTTTTCGAAATCGCACGTGTAATACATACGCCCGGGTGGGACGTTGGTCGCTATATAATTACACGTCTATCGTCCCAGGCTTGTTTTATATGTGGAAGCCCATTCGGCCACGGAAACGAGCTACGCTGCTTGTTATTCGAGCAATTTCAGCCCATCGAGGACCAACCGACATACATTCGATCACGAGATTGCGATACCGGCTAATAACAAGGTTCGTCGAATATTCGTCGAATACGTTACAGTCGTTGAAAAAGGCGGCGGAGGAATATTTTTAAGGCACTCGGACACGGTAAAGTTGCCACTAGAAATACAAATACGGAGCTTCTTCTTTTTTTTTTTTTACAATTCTATCAAATTGTAAATTCGATCGAATTTAGAATTCTATCGAATTCTATCGAATTTTTCAACAAATTTTCTTAACACTTTGACTACCACGCCGAAACCACATATCTTCTGTTTTCTCTTCTTTTGAAGAAACTTACACCCTTGGTCAGTGCAGCTAACGTCTCTTATAATTGCGATTCTTCCTATAATTCTTATTAAGGCTAATTAATTGCAATGACTTGTATAATTCAGTTTAGCCAGTGTTTCCGCGTGAAAGGTTTGTTTGGCATTGGTATCTTCCCTACCGTTGGGATATCGAAGGTGCCTGTATGGTTGGAAAAACGATAGTTTAAATTACTGTTTATTGTTACATTTATAAACTTCGGGCAGGTGTGATCTTTGCAATACAAATAAATATAATGAGAGGGGCTTGAAAGTATTTGAATAATTAGTATAGTAGCATATCTGTAATTCTCAAACTTTTCCAAATAAATGTTTATTCAAAGGTACCCATTCATGACGACTATGTCAATCGTACAAGACGATCACAAGTTCTATCTGTAATTTCTCTGTGGTTAGGAATCTTAGGCGTCGAAGTTCATACAGAGAGATGAGACAAGAGAAGAGTAGAGTTGCATCGTTTCATCTAACACTTTGACTGCCACGCGGAAATCACATGTTTCGTTCAGGACGCCACGGGAGTATTTTTATTATCCAAAGCATATAATAGCAAAATAATAATAAATTGATGATGTAAGACAACATTCTTCCCCAATGGACCGTTTGCCTTATTGATGGTCACGCGTGACCACCGTGGCGCCTTGCTAACAGTTGATAGCGACATATTATAACAAGGCTTCGTTTATTTCAACAAATCATTCGCATTCGTTGCTTCGTCGTAAGCAAAATGTGCAGAATGTATTGTTGAATGTGTAGAAGATATTAGTAAACAGTATTAACAGTAAGGTCACACTTCTAACTTCAATTATACGATTATAAAGCAGCATTTACGATTATTTTCTAAAGTGTGTTTGTAATAATATTCGTAGATTACCCCTCAAAGATATGGATGCAAACACAGTGCACCGTTAGATGCAAGATTTAACCTCATTTTCTTTTTATTGATGTTCTAATAAAAATGTTCAATTGTTCAATGGGACAATTTTTATTTCAAAGTATCTTCTATTTATCAGTTAATTCAATTTTCATTCAATTTTTACAATTGTAAGAAGTTGAAGCCCTCCGGTCACCAATGACCACCGTGGCGTCACAGGAGAAACCGTGGATCATATATGACCCACGTGGCAGTCAAAGTATTAACGAGCATTCGTCATTTCTTATTTCATTGCCGAATGTTTGATAATTTTCAATGACTTTTGAAAATTGACTCCCTCCAAGAAGGTTGCTTATTGTGAAAAAATAAACCGATAAAACACTGTGTTCGATTCAGAATGATGAAAACATTTGAAATATCCTATGAAAAAGAGAAAAGTAGGAAACCATGTTGCCGAATTTTCAAATGAATTTTGAAATTCAATAATTGTCAAGTTGGAGGGTAAATCGATCGCCCACCCCGTGTAACCATACTTGGAGAGTAGGGGTGTGGGACGTAGCTTGGCTCGCGCGAAACTTTTTACCCCCTTTCCAAGTTGAAACAAAGACGACTCGCGTGACCAGAAGGCGTGCCACGTGATACGCTACGCGAATCGCCGGCTCGACCAATCGGCTTTCAGAGGCAACCTCGATACAAAGTATACACGGCGTGCAGCTTTGATGTTTCCAGTCACGTGACCCGCGACTCGATATCAATTCGTGACGCTAAGTGCGCTTTCGCGTGTGCACGCGCTTCTTTTCTCGCGGTGGAGCTTTAAGGACACCGCTTCCGACTCGCCTTTCCACCCGCTCCCCCCTTTTCCACCCTATTTCTCGCGTCAAGATCGTCGAAAATGTCGTTCGTCGGTGTTAACGATCGCGCCTAATCGCCAAACCGACGAATTTTTGCCCGATTCCGGCTCGATAGCAAAATGGGTGTCACCTTGTTCCCTACCGTTATCGCCTGTTTTTATCGATGCTTTTAATTTTCTACGACAACGAAAGTTGATTCTCCACTGGTATGGTACTAGTGATTAATTCGGTTTGAAATTAATAGGATAATGATGATGCGTTTGGCTGGATATTAGGAAGATAAAGGATGTTTGATTGGTTAGACGGGAATTAGGTGGTTCTTGATAGACATCTATGATTAAAGGACTTTTAAGGAAATTCGTTTCTTCGAGGTCAAAGTACATTATCTCCTCTATTAAAGGGAAAATATTCTTCACATTGATACATATATGCGATTATAGGAATTTTCAGTTCTTTTTTTCGTATGCATAAATTTATAACAAACTGGAAGTTATAATGGTATAAGTCACAAGTATTGTTCCATATTTACTTAGGTTATATATCTTTATTCTTTAGCTCTATACGTTTTCATGATTCCAACGAGATGCAATAAATTTTTATAAATTAGGTTGTCCAAAAATTCCTTTCGTTTTATAAGGAAATAGTAGATGCATAACATACTTTGTTTTATATTATTTTATTGAATCACGTTTAATCCACTTTATTCTATTATTACAAAATGGATCATACATAAATCCATGAAATAATATAAAATAAAAAATGCTGTGCATCTATTATTTCACTTATGAAACGAAAGAAACTTTTCGGATAACCTAATATTATTCTAGAAACAGGATATAATTTTCTGAGAAATAACAGTGGAGTGACTTATGTTACTATTGCCTCCTGTTGAGGTTAACTGATAGTGGAACCAGTGGATGAATTTTAAAAGAAAAATATATTGAAATAAGTACAACTTAGGGTATAGTGCATGAGATCAAAATCAAGTAAATTATTATTATTTATTAATTTAATGTGTGATATTGTTGAGGTTGACTGATAGAGGAACCAGTGGATTAATTTGTAAATAAAAATATATTGAAGTATAAGTACAGGTATAGTGCATGAGGTCAAAATCAAATAAATTGTTATCATTATTTATTAATTTAATACATGATATTGTTGAGGTTGACTGATAGAGGAACCAGTGGATTAATTTGTAAATAAAAATATATTGGAATAAGTATAAGTACAGGTATAGTGTATGCTGATCCAGATTCTCACTTTTTCAGTGTTACAATACAAAAGAACATAATAGGGGTCATGTTTATATATCTATAGCAAAGGAGATTACCAAAAGGTCAACCTTGGTGTGTAATTCTAGCTGAAGGCTACAAGAGACAACAATAGAAATCTACTTATAGCTGTTTTGCTTCTACACCTTGTAACCCAAAACAACATTTATATTCAAGGCCACAATAATATGGACCTCTGCTTGTTTTGAATTTTTGTTTCACTAAATTCTATTCTCTTCAAAACAGAGGTCTCCATGTCACTGCAATACAAAAAAAAAATGTAGAACTTTTCTTGAAGCAATTACTTCAACATCCCCTTTATAATGAGGAAAGTTATTCCAACAATCTTACAAAGTATCAATACGTTTAACAATGAAACGAGAAATTCTGCAGATCTGTCATATCTTTCAAAATTTTCAGTAGTACAAACTTCTCAGGTTTTTATCACAGCATGCGATATCGATTCGAACGAATTTCTTTCGATGCAGACTGACCGCTCCTGTGGACAATCGTGATCAGTCGCGAGATAAATCGTGTATGATGATCCATAAGTGGCTACGCTTTCGATAGTGTCAACAGGAACAAGTTGTTAGCTCGGAAGGGCAGGCTAGCGCGTCAAGCCCACCCCAGGATTCCGGAGCGTTCGTGATGGATGATCGCAGATATACTGAAAAATGGTGATGGATGAAATCTCGCCGGCTATAAACATTGACGGAATCTGTTACGTGAATTGTAATAAGTTATCCCGCTGCGCGTCTTAATAAAACGGACATTTCGTGGCCGATCCGCCCGGCGGATTCTGTCTCGCGCCGCCAGTTCATTCATTTAAAAGCGATTTGTAAGCCTTCCCTTCTACCTTTCCAATGCAAATCCTGCAAATTGCAAGCTTCAACTGTTAATTGATATCGCAAATTGGCGATGCGTGAAAGGAAAGTTAGGTTAGGAATCGGTCACTGGATCTCACGTATTTTATATTCCCCGTCGCAATTTGTCGATTCTAATTTTTTAAAATGTTAATTAATCTAGTTTAGAGTACTTTAGACCTTGCACTATTCAAATTGTTACATTACAATACTTTTTCATATTTGTCTTGTCAGGAAGAATCGTCGTAACAGGGTCGTAAATTAAAGCGTTAACTAGCGCCACTCATTCACCTAATTGTATCTGGTTGCAATTCTACAAAAAGTCGTATAAATCTTAAATTGCAAATGTATTTCATTGAGGTTAGGTTAGGGTTAGGTTATGTATTTGTGTACTTTCAATTCATCATTCTATATACCTAAATCTACCAACTACCTCTGCTTCGTTCAATAAAATATCCATAGCAATTCTGAGAGCCACAATACCGCGGCAACGATTTACAACAGCATAATTCCACGATTCTTCAAGGATCTAAACAGAATTCCATCTGGCCAGCAAACGCATGATGCAATCATCATGCACGGTGAATCTCAACGCGATCTCGACTCACCTAGCGCATTCACTCACGCATCCTCGTCGTCATCGATCACCATTTTTCTCCTACCGATCAAAGGTTGCACGTCGCCATCAGCGTCTCGGTATCAACATTCCACCGCCTCGCCAGGAAAATCTATCCAACGATACGCGGCGGAATCGGGCGCGAGTTAATGGCGATAAGGCGATGGTACTCTCTCGAGGCTAACGAGATCGAACAGTGGCCGAGACTCGATTCTCAAAGGAAGAAAGGAATTCGCGTGGTCGTGGAGCGGAGAGGAAGAAGCGAGATGCTGACCGCGGATGCTGGCAAAAAATCGGCAAGGGCGGACGAGATTTGATTCCCGGTGACGTATTAAATGTGTGGTAGCAGCCAGTGGTGTCAGAGGGATTGCTTTAATCAGTAGATTAATTCGTCATGGCCTCCGCCGCGTAGCAACGTCCTTTGTCGGCCGTTGGTAAAATATGAGCCAACGTACATAATCAACTATTTGTGGTAATGAATATTATGCGGCCGGCGCGCGTGTCATTAATAACGTCCGCGGCACGGCCGCGTAATCTGTTTTTTCCTTCGCATCCAAGCGTACATTATGCGCGCGAGCTACGTCTAAGCAGTGAAACCTTGGGAAAAAAAGAGCCAGCCGCTTTGCATGCGCGCGAGCAGCCGAGTTTATGCGCTCGAGCTCGCCTCGATAAGATACAAGCTGACTCGTGTGATAACGCGTACGCTGCTGGACATTTTTTCCAATGCAAGCATTTTATAACACGTTTAGATATTTTCGATATTTAGTTGCAAGTTTTGTATATAAAAATTGTATGAAGATATCGAAATATCTAAGAGAAACTTCAAAGCGTCGCTTACTATTGAAATTCCTTATACCTCGCGATACAAAGATATTATTTCTTGAAATAGAAAAATAATTTTTCACACCAACGAGATTAATTATTAACGCGTACTAAAAATATTGAAAATGTCGAATATAAAAGATATCGAAATATGAAAGTGCAACGAGATATTTAATATCAAATATCGGTAATAATTAATCTTGTTGGTGTGAAAAATTATTTTTCTATTTCAAAAAATAATATCTTTGTGTTGCGAAGTATACGGAACTTAAATAGTAAGCGACGCTTATTTTAAGTTTATTTTACTGTTCGTAACCACGTGGCAGACGATCGATCGCGATTAATTCCAGCTTCGTCTAATCTTCATCTTCGCTTCCTGTAGTTTCCGGCGTCCATTTTATATGTATGTCAACGTGTATGTAGGTTTAATTGAAGCATTTGTATAATTTGTACATTCTCTCTAAATTGTCTTGTTTCGATACCATTTCTGTAAAGATGAATATGAATCAGAGATACAGAAGAGATTGTTGAAGAGAGTAGTAAGCAAAGAATTTCAATAGCAGATATACGCAGAGGAACAACCTGTGTTCTCTTTGCTGCCACAGAACTCTCACCTCTAGGTTTAACCCCTCTTGGACAACTCCCCGCGGCGAAAAGACAAATGAGCCTGAGGTGAGAACTTACCCGATAAATACCCAAGGCGACACACTGTTTGACCAGAGAGCAAGCAGCCTGGACTGGACAAGAAATACCGCACCTACCCTTCCCACTATTCTCATCCCTCTGTCCACGGCCCGTGGCTGTTTCCATTCTTCACCCTTTGCTATCACTGTCCTTCTGCAATTACAAAACACAAATTATTCAGTCATATGAGTTTCTTTCATTTTCTTCTCTCGCACAAGGATGGACATAGGATATTTGGTGTTGTTGATTTCTGTAAAATTATAAAATTGTAATGTTAAAAAAGGAAGTTTTTATTACAAGAATTATCGCAAGTTGAAATTAGTAGAAATTAATTAATTATTTAGTCTATGAGTTTCTTTAATTTTCTTCTCTCACACGAGGTTAGACATAGGATATTTGATGTCGTTGATTTCTGTAAAACGTCAAAATTGTAATGTTAAAGAAGGAAGTTTTTATTGCAAGAATTATCGCAGGTTGAAATTAGTAGAAATTAATTAATTATTTAGTCTATGAGTTTGTTTAATTTTCTTCCTCCGCACAAGAATGGACATAGGATATTTGGTGTTGTTGATTTCTGCAAAATTACAAAAATTTATGTTAAAAAAAGAAGTTTTTATTACAAGAATTATCGCAGGTTCAAATTAGTAGAAATTAATTAATTATTTAGTCTATGAGTTTGTTTAATTTTCTTCCTCCGCACAAGAATGGACATAGGATATTTGGTGTTGTTGATTTCTGCAAAATTACAAAAATTTATGTTAAAAAAGGAAGTTTTTATTACAAGAATTATCGCAGGTTGAAATTAGTAGAAATTAATTAATTATTTAGTCTATGAGTTTCTTTAATTTTCTTCTCTCACACAAGGTTAGACATAGGGTATTTGGTGTTGTTGATTTCTGCAAAATTACAAAAATTTATGTTAAAAAAGGAAGTTTTTATTACAAGAATTATCGCAGGTTGAAATTAGTAGAAATTAATTAATTATTTAGTCTATGAGTTTCTTTAATTTTCTTCCCTCACACAAGGTTAGACATAGGATATTTGGTGTTGTTGATTTCTGCAAAATTACAAAAATTTATGTTAAAAAAAAAGTTTTTATTACAAGAATTATCGCAGGTTGAAATTAGTAGAAATTAATTAATTATTCAGTCATATGAGATTCTTTAATTTTCTTCTCTCACACAAGGTTAGACATAGGATATTTGGTGTTGTTGATTTCTGTAAAACGTCAAAATTGTAATGTTAAAAAAGGAAGTTTTTATTACAAGAATTATCGCAGGTTGAAATTAGTAAACAGAATTTAAGGGTAATTTTGGTCTCATTGTCGTGGTCATAGTTTTAGCATACGACTATGCTTCAAGGAGAATTAACAATCAAATTATTTAGTCACAGGAGTTTTGCTCTCCTTTTCTTCACTTACTACAAATAATTATAGAATACCAAATTGATTTTTGTAAAATTAGAGAAACTGTATATAATGTTTGTGACGAGAAATTTTATTAGAAGAGAAAGATTCATTCACCTTATCTTTGTGAAAGCTTGCGCGCAGTGCGTGCTACTGGAATCTCTTTTCTTCCGAGGCAAGCCGTGTCCAGGCGCCGCATTAATTTTGTGTATTTAACGAGAGCGAGTTAAATGTCTGTCCGGAAGGGTTCCTCGGTCTCCAGTGCCATTCATGGAATCGCTAGCGAGACAAACTTTAACAGAGAAACGACCCTGTTTGCCTGCTTTCTTCCCCTCGAGATTTCGGGTCAATTTGAAAGCTGCTTAAATTAATAAGAGAGATATTTCATAGAGCAAAAACGTCATTATTTTATTCCCAATGATACTTCATTAAATTTTGTATAAATTTGTTCGTTTCTTTCTACTTTTTCTTTCTAAATTTCCCTATGATTCAAGAATAACGATGAGAAAGAAAGGAAGGGGCAGATTCAGGGCCGCCGACGTGGACAAAAAATCGTGTTTTTCCGAGAGTGAAAAACTATTTTGTGCTTTAGCCGAGCCACTGACGGCGCATCATTTTTAACGGCGCCCTGTCAGACGATTGGAAAGAGAGAGGAGCGCTGTCAGTGGCCGGCGGCCAACGTCAAACGTCAAGCCGATCCTTCTTGCTCTCTCTCAATTTTTTTTTTTTTTTTTTTCTCTAACGCCCTCTTCATTCGATTTTTGTCTATTCAAAATACTCTCTGCATCGCACGAAAATCATTTATATCGAAAACATTTCAACTGTGCCATATTTTACGTTACATTCAAATATATGAGATATCTGAACTGTTCAGACACTGTAGTAAGGTTATGTCAAGAAATATGTCGCTTTTGCGCGATATGGTTTATTTAAAATTGCACGTCTGGTTCTAAATCGTGCAATAAATTATGGTCGAAAATTCCCATTTTCTACGTGTAATAACGATTAGTTATTATACAGATAACATCATTCAGTGAAATCATATTCAAATATATAGAAACATATACATAAAACAGCGAGAATATATTGGGTTGATAAATAAGTAATTGCACATTTTGTCAATACCATCTAATGATAAAATCCGCAATCACTTAGTTGCTAACCTAATATTATATACGATACCGAATTAATGTCAAGCTAATTTATTTTCTACATCTGCATCATGCCTGTCAATTTGTTAATTAGAAAATCGGTTCTAAAACAAGTACATAATTATAATATTACACTTAAGAGATTGGGATTCCGATCAACGAGTTGACTAATTTTCTTCAAGTCGATGAATGAAAACCTTGACTCTTTACAACTACGGTCAAGACACTTATTTTTGCAGTATAATTTAGCAATTACAATACTAATAATACAGTTACTTTGTTTAATTATTTATTGGGTTGGCAAATAAAGTTGCCGAATAAGGTAATTGTATTATTAGTATTTCGATTGGTAAATTATACTACAAAAATAAGTGTCTTGACCGTCAGTACCATCTAGTGACAAAATTTGTAATCACTTAGTTGCCAACCCAATAATATCTCTAAACTTCTCACTATCAATTGTAAAACCTGCATCAACGATCTTGTATAGCTTCTGCAAAGTAACCAATCTCTGATACCCAATTCGAACTACTCTCTCGGATCTCCGTCCCGGGAGAGACAGAGGCTCGGAAGACGCCACGTAGAATGGGCATCGACGCTCGCGGCGGCGACTTCGAGGTGATGGATGGGCTTCTGCTCGAACAGTTTCGTCTATACGTGCCACGTAGCGTTTCCCCAATTAAACAATTGCATTCACATCCATCTATCCGTCGGTCTGTCCGGCCGGTGAGATCGTGGCGAATGGGACGTTCTCCCCCTCATCCCTTTGTTCCTTTTCCCCCATCTATCCCGTTCGTCCCGTTTCCGTATTCCTTGCCCTCTTTTTTTCCACGAGGTTTCGCTTCTGTCCACCCTCTATTCGCCGGAGAATACCACCTCGAAGCGGTTTACAATTAAAAAGCACGGCCGTTGCTTCTGCAATACGGCAGCTACGTGACGCGACCGATTCGCAACCGATTGCGTAATTTCTACTTTACGACGCCTGAATTCCATGAAAATTCAAGCCCTTCCATGATACGATCATTTCGTCACTACGAAACTGCGAGAAGTTGGCCAACGATTGCTGCCAACATAGAGAGGATTTCTCTCGAGTTGATTGTATTTTTATTTGTGAAAATAAATGATATACAAAATTGTTGTGAATTTAGGGGAATTCTAAAAGTTTCTTTTCTTACATTCGCGGTGATATTTCCTGAAATTCTTCCATTTCCAAGGGCTTTCTTTTCTTATATTTCCAATGAATTCTCTTTCAAATCATTGGATTTCAATTTCTTTCTTTACAAGATTTCTAAAGATTCAGCTTCTTTCCTTACACATACAGTATCATATTTTCAATAGGTTTTGAGGGACGAAACCAATGTTTAAAAATTTGTGAAAAACATGCAACATTCTTAATTATAATTTCCACTATCTTTTCCCTTACGTTTCCAATAAATTTATCAATTTTTCAGTTATTCCTATTCTTTAAGAGACACACAACATTTTATTCTCAAGGAAACAAAATATTATCCATGAAATAAATATAAATCTCTTGTTATGTTATGTTATGTCATGTTAACTAAAGAACGTTGGATTTTTTGCAAAATATGGTTAAATCTGGATGCAATCGGTGGCGAAATATCGAGGACGCCCCAAATCGACGATAGGGTCGGCGAAGGTGAGCAGGAGGTGGCGAATAGGGTGGCAAAGGGGAAGAAACGGGAAAAAAGGAAGGAAAAGAGCTGGGTTTGGTACGTAGGGCACGTCCGTGGGACCGCCGCCAATGTATGCTGGCCGCATAAACTAACAGCCGCATCGGATTTTACATAAAATTCCGGCGAGTGCCGCGATTTCAGGAGATGGACGGGGAAACGTGACGGACCAGCGAGCAGTCATCGGTTACAACGGAACTGGTAGCACGGAGGCTGGCTTGAATTATGATTACGGATTACGCGTCGTTGCATTCCCTTTCTCCCCTCTATTTCTCACCCTCTGCTTCTGCCGGCGGTTTCTCGTCTGACAACCGCGCTCCTCTCTTTCATGGACATTATTATTATTATTATTATTATTATTATGGAATAATTTTGTATTTAATTAAGTGTATTTTATAATAATTATTATGTATATATATGTTATTTATGTATTATTATATTATACTTTTAGGGTGTATATAAGTTAGAAATTAAAATATTTAATATTTAAATATTGTTAATAATTTATTAAAATATTATTATTTTTAATATGATTGATATTGTTGAGTTATAGTAGAATTATATTATTAATAGTTATTATTATATTATTGTTATTTTTATTTTTATAAATATTAAAAATGAATATTTATATTAACATAAATTTTCTATATATACATTATTTATGTATTTATATGGTATTAATTTATTATATTATATTCTCAGGGTGTATATAAGTAAAAAATTAAAATATTTAATATTTAAATATTATTATTATTGTTGCCGTTAATTATATTATTAATAGTAATTATTATTACTATTTTTATAAATATTAAAAATGAATATTTATATCAATATAAATTTTCTATATATACATTATTTATGTATTTTTATGGTATTAATTTATTATATTATATTCTCAAGTAAGAAATTAAAATATTTAATATTTAAATATTATTATTATTGCTATTGTTGTTATTAAAATTTTTTTATTCATAATATATATATATATATTAGTATTTTAATTTAATTATTTTTAAAAAATTAAATTATCAAACTTGAATTAATTTAATAGACAATTTTATTATATTAATCTTAAAAGTTATAGTAAAATTATATTATTAACAGTTATTATTATTACCATTTTTATAAATATTAAAAATGAATATTTATATCAATATAAATTTTGTATATATACATTATTTATGTATTTATACGGTATTAATTTATTATATTATATTTTTGGTGTGTATATAAGTTAAAAATTGATATATTTAATATTTAAATATTATTGTTACTGTTGTTGTTGTTATTAAAACTTTTTTATTCATAATATATATATATATTAGTATTTTAATTTAATTATTTTTAAAAAATTAAATTATCGAACTTGAATTAATTTAATAGACAATTTTATTATATTAATCTTAAAAGTTATAGTAAAATTATATTATTAACAGTTATTATTATTACCATTTTTGTAAATATTAAAAATGAATATTTATATTAATATAAATTTTCTATAATCATAAAGAACTGTCGTAAAACTAAGCAGGTCAATTTGACCGTTAAGTGGCATGAGACACCTTATGGTTACTGCAACATCAGGTAAATAGTGGGCAAATATTTTTCCATGTTTCCGGGGATTTTTACGATGGTGGAGTGACCAACTCCCAGCAAGAGTTTTCCTCTGCGACTGCATCGTCATCGAACTTTACTGGTTCTACAACTACAAATCAGTCAATATCTCTGCACTGACTTGATAACTTTAATTAACATATATATATATACGCAACGAGAGTAATCATCTTAATCAATTATTGTCACAGTAATCAGTTGTTGTTGGTATAAAGAGTACATTATAATCTGTTACCTCAGCGTTATAATTTATTATTAATTATTACTATTTATTATTAGTTTAAGAAATTTTATAAATTTTCTAATATGGTTGAAATATTTAAATAGAATTGTGATAGTTTGTAGAATTTTTTAAAATTTAAAAATAATCGATAAATGTTAGAAATTTTTTTTTAGATTTGTAAGAGGGTGGTAAATTTTATTTAAGAAATGGAAAAAATTAGTTTTGTAACATATATGTATATATATATAATTATTAACTATTAATATGCACAATTAAATAATAAATTGAAGAAAAATTAATTAATATATAATTAAATATTTAACAATAATAATTTATCTAAAATGTTATTGTTTTATAATCTTGAGATATATATATTATAATATATCTTGGGAAACATTGAAAAGAGTGGTAAATTTTATTTAAAAAATAGAAAAAATTAGTTTTGTTACATATATGTATATATATATAATTGTTAACTATTAATATGTACAGATAAATAATAAATTGAAGAAAAATTAATTAATATATAATTAAATATTTAACTATAATAATTTATCTAAAATGTTATTGTTTTACAATCTTGAGATATATATATTATATTATATCTTGGGAGACATTGAAAAGAGTGGTAAATTTTATTTAAAAAATGAAAAAAATTAGTTTTGTTACATATATGTATATATATATAATTATTAACTGTTAATATGTACAGTTAAATAATAAATTGAAGAAAAATTAATTAATATATAATTAAATATTTAACTATAATAATTTATCTAAAATGTTATTGTTTTATAATCTTGAGATATATATATTATATTATATCTTGGGAAACATTGAAAAGAGTGGTAAATTTTATTTAAAAAATGAAAAAAATTAGTTTTGTTACATATATGTATATATATATAATTATTAACTGTTAATATGTACAGTTAAATAATAAATTGAAGAAAAATTAATTAATATATAATTAAATATTTAACTATAATAATTTATCTAAAATGTTATTGTTTTATAATCTTGAGTTATATATATTATAATATATCTTGGAAAACAATGATATATACATATTTAATATAAATATAATAAATATACATGTAATAAAAATAAAATATAATTTAAGTATGTAATATAAATAAAATAAATATATATGTTATAAGACGTTATTTTTTCTCGCCGATGAGGTCGCACAAGAGAATGACCTTCCGCCCGATGATGCCACAGAGGAAAACTATGACGGGGTGTGTCCAAGGACACAAGATCATCGGATTCGTTGAGCGACGCCTTCGTTCGGAAGGTGAGGGAAATTTGACGTTGCTGTTAATTAGTCAATTTCCATATCGGTGGTTAGAAAATGATGCTAGCCACCCTTGAGGGAGAGAGTTGCTAGGGAAAGAGTCGTATGTGAGAAAAGAAGATTTCTCCTATTTTGGCAGTACTTGTCAGATTTAGGGATCTAAAACTAAAACTATTTGTCCGTTTAAAGAGCAAACGTTAAAGATTTATAGAGGGCCCTTAGGCTAACCGGAAATATACTGTGTAGATGTATCGACATCTGACAATCATCTTATCCAAAGAATGCGGTCTTTGTGTAGCGAGCTACGGGACAGAATCCGTTGGAGTGTGTACTGTCGTGTGCCTCTGCTATATTTTTTCAAGGACAGCTATACGGTTACTCTATGCCTTTGTTTAGGTAAACGTTTATCCGTTGACCGCGGCTACGTTGCCGACTGATAGTCGCCTTGAGCCCAAGTTCATTCTTACAAATCCCCAATAAACACAATCGGATTGAATGACAATTATTTATGGTTATGATAAAATCTGGATTACAGTATTAGGGGATTTTCCCCAAGTTCCGAAGAGAGGCTCCGGTGTTCTTTCAACTCCGACATACATATGTTATGTTTCAACTACCTGCATTATCTTAAACGAAACAGGGGTCCGATCAGTTTTCTGACGTCGACTGTAAAATCGCAACGGGAATTTACGACTCCCGCTGACATGCTTCCTTGAGATTACGTCTCTGCCTTCTCGTCTATTTAAAGCTAAAGTACACTTTACTGAACTTTACTGAACTAAACTTTACTGAAAAGTATTTTACAAAAGTTGCAGACAAATTAACACATTGCGTACGGGTCACGAGATACCTGGTTTTTAGTAAGCGGAACGTTATCTCGTTTTCATGTTTTTTCGACTCCATCGATGACTTAGGCAACCGGAGAAAAAGTTGTCGTTACGCTGCCAGGTTAATGAAGCCTCGCGCGTTCTCCTGACAAATGATTAGCAAAACAACCGAATGTTGACATTCCAAGCATGTAAAAACAACCAGTCGCTATAGCCAGATCTGCGCCGATCGTCTATCGCATCTTATAAAGTGTCTTATCGTTGCACATTTTGTTATTTCAAAGTTGGCGTTTTAATTTCGAAGGAAACAGCTTCTCATTTCCATTTTCAATCTGTTGCCGATCATTTCTAACAAAAATTACTCTATGAAATGGACTCTAATTCTACAAAAGCAGCAAAGTGACGCACAGATGTAAAGTAAACGAAAGTCAAAGTGAATCGTTGTTTATCCGATGCAGCGAACAACACTTGCGACGAAAATGAATTCAGTGATAGCAGCACCATTCTTGAATTAAGCGATGCGATCAGACGTAGAAGAATACCGAATAAAAAATATAACAACCAAATGCAAATGAAAAATCTGCAAACGTTTGCACCCAGTTGCTCGTCAAACATGCTCCTACAGCGTTCAAAAAAGTGCAGGTCCTGTTGACGTGTTAACGTGCAAGGGTTGAGTCATAGCATTTCTCGCGAACGTTTCTATCTTTCGCAATAGCCGTCAAAATGTTGAGGAAAGATGCTTGAAACCGGACAATGATCTGTTCCACTCTAAAACTCTATCGTACCATGTCAAATCACAATTTTGCCAGCGACCTGTTTCATACGATGGTCTATTCAAAATCTTGCGGACTTTCTTCGAGCAGGAAAAGAGGAAAAGAGGGAAGAGAGCACAACAAACTAAGAGAAGATCAGGAGGAAAAAGACACAGGTATCCGCTCGTGCGACGAGTTATACAGGTTGTAGCGTGGTACCGGTTACACGCGGTCCAACTGTAATAGGGTGAGAGAGCCGGAGGGTGAGCAGCTCGGACTTGACTAATGAGGCGGCGCGTCCTCGACGTTATTAGATCGCCGAAAGAGTTTTTGAGGATGCCTCGGCTCCGGCCAGGGACGAATCCACCGCGAAGGATGGGTAATGATACGGCTGGACCCCGTTTCTTATTTGTCAAACGTCAGCCGCAAAGACGTTGCCCAGTTGTTTTCGAGGCAGAAGGAAGTCTCGGCTCTTTTCGGAATGATAATCTACTTGCAAATGCGACCGACTCTCTCTTTTTCCTTTCCTTTCTTATCCTTTTCTCCTGTTTCTTTCTCTTTCCCACTTTTATTTCTTCACGCTGCTCAACACGAGTCCCGTCTCTCTCCTCTGTCACTCTGCCTCTCTCTCTCTCTCTCTGCGTTGTTTGTTCTGCTGAGCTTTTGTAACGGAATTCCAAGGTGAAACGCTGCTACTTCGCGTTACGTAATTATCAATAATCACCAGGGACGCGAAACACAGAGATAGGAAAAAGAGAGAAGAGAAAGAGAGGCGAAGGGAAAGGTGGTAATAGCAAGTCGCGTGTTTCTGCCAGAGACACGGTTTTCTTTCTCACGCAGATTTTCTGCAAGGCGGGTTTCCTGCTGAAATCACGGCAGGCGTAATTGCGCGTGGCCAGGAAGCGAGCGATTTCGCGCGGCTGCACGATTTCTGCGCTAGCCGCCACCGGTCATTGGGAAATTTAGATTGCGAAGTCGAAGGCGACATTTAATAGGCTGATCGGGAAATTTTGCTCGCCAGCAGGAAACCAGTGGTAGGGATAAGTGAACGTTGTGAATGCGGATAATGACCGCTGGTTATTGATTTTATGCGAATCGAAATATTCAAGTCGCCTCGCTCTATGATTTATTTCGACACTCGTTTTCTCATGTGTTTGACTTAGCCGGAGAGCATCTGACGAGACCTGGTTTCAGATTCTAACGATTGGAATTTGTAATTAGAGATGCGCGAGAGTTAAGAAGAAAGTTGAGTGTACGTTTCGAAGGTTGTTCGATTGAAATCGTTCGAGAACTTGCTTATGGAATGTTTAATAATATTCTGAAGGGATTCAGTGAAATTTTTATTCGAAATATACGATGTAAATAATTAATTCTTACGCGTAATGATCGCTTATTATTTTATACGGAAAATCGAGAAACGATTGGCTTGTTTCATTCTAATTTTGTTCTTGAAGGGATTAAGAAAATCGTCCTCTGTCAGTAAGAAGATCAAAGTTACAAGTTTATCCTGTGTATTTAAATTCTAATGGGTGAATTTGGAGAATCTTTTGATCGTAGAAGGAGTAACAAATTTACAACTATTTCCAATTTCCTCTGATTTCTCTGGCTATTTATTTACGTAGTTATTTATTAGAGAATCTTTCCATGAAACTTTTATAAATCATCCGAAGAAGGTAAAATGAACTACCTCGCATTATATTAAAATTTAAATATTCAAATAATTTACATATTAACATTTTTTTATTTATAATACATACATTGGTATTTTATTATAATTATTTTTAAAAAATTGAATTATTGAATTTGAATTAGTTTGATGGATAATTTTATTCTATTGATGTTAAAAGTTATAATAAAATTGTATTATTAATAGTTATTATTATTACTTTTATACATATTAAAAATGAATATTTATATTAATATCAATTTTGTATATATATATTATTTATGTATTTATATGGTATTAATTTATTTATTCATTATTATTATTATTACTGTTGTTATTTAAATTATTTATTTAAAAAGTATATATATATATTAGTACCTTAATCTAATTATTTAAAAAAAACTAAATTATTGAATTTAAATTAATTTAATGGATAATTTTATATTCTATTGATTTTAAAAGTTATAGTAAAATTGTATTATTAATAGTTATTATTATTACTTTTATACATATTAAAAATGAATATTTGTAATAATATCAATTTTGTATATATATATTATTTATGTATTTTTAGGGTATATATAAGATAAAAATTAAAATATTTAATATTCAGATATTGTTAATAATTGATTAAAATATTATTATTTTTATTATTATTATTGTTGTGTATTTAAATTTTTTATTCAAAAAATATATATATTTGTACCTCAATTTAATTATTTAAAAAAAATTAAATTATTGAATTTGAATTAATTTAATAGATAATTTTATTCTATTGATATTAAAAGTTATAGTAAAATTGTATTATTAATAGTTATTATTATTACTTTTATACATATTAGAAATGAATATTTATATTAATATCAATTTTGTATATATATATTATTTATGTATTTATATGGTATTAATTTATTTATTCATTATTATTATTATATTATTTTTATTATTATTATTACTGTTGTTATTTAAATTAATTATTTAAAAAGTATATATATACATTAGTACCTTAATCTAATTATTTTAAAAAAATTGAGTTGTTGAATTTGAATTAATTTAATGGATAATTTTATATTCTATTGATTTTAAAAGTTATAGTAATATTATATTATTAATACTTATTACTACTATTTTTCTAAATATTAAAAATAAATAATAATATAAATTTTGTATATATATATTATTTATGTATTTATATGGTATTAATTTATTTATTCATTATTATTATATTATTTTTATTATTATTATTACTGTCATTATTTAAATTTTTTATTTAAAAAAAAATATATATATTTGTACCTTAATTTAATTATTTAAAAAAAAATAAATTATTGAATTTGAATTAATTTAATGGATAATTTTATTCTATTAATTTTAAAAGTATAGTAAAATTATATTATTATTATTATTTTTATAAATATTAAGAACGAATATTTATATTAATATAAATTCTGTAATAAGATTATGCTCCATTTTATAAAATCTTCTATTGCCATCGCGTGATTTTGAAAGACATGGATGCATTGCGTATAACTTATCCCCAAGTTATTTAATTTATTTAATTTATAATAGAAAACTTCAGACACAGGTCATTCACTTTTTCGGCAGAGTGAAAAAGTAGATCAAAAAAAATATTTTCCCTGGTATGAACCCGATTCTCAGCGTGAATACTCAATCAGATAGCAGCGAATGGTTCGTTCGTTCAGAAGGTGAGGCGCGAACGGCCGAGATCGCGTAAAATAGGCAAGCAGAACGCGTCGCTGCCTACTGCACTCTAATTAGTGCGCTAATTGTATCCTTCATGTATGAACAGCGGCCGTTCCACTCGGGGATGCGCGTTAACAAACCTAATTTCCGTCTAAATCCATTTAATGGAACGCGAGACCGCGTTCTTATCTGCTAACACGCCGCTGAACATGCGTGCACCGGCGTTCCTCGCTTTGTTATTTCGCCCAGAAACCCGCTGCTGTTGCGGAAAGGACCGATTTCTTTTCCGCGAGCGGCCATCGCGCCTCGGAACGCCAGCTAAATTGCCTCGCGATCTTTATCTTCGTTGCCACGGAGGTTTCCAGCCCTGTTTTCGCTCCTCCGCCAGCTTTACAAGCTTTTCTTCAAGCAAAACGATGCTTGTAGATTGTTCCATTAAACAAACGGAAGACAACTGAAAAGAATCTTTTTCAAATTTTCATTTATTCTTTTGGAAGAAAGTTTTGTGGTACGTGCACACAACCATTCAATTTAGGTTAAAAGTGGCGTGATAAAAAAGACGTGTGACATGTCTACAAGATATTTAATACTCAAAATAATTAGAGGATCGCTTCTCATGTAGCCTGGAATTTTATACTCGTTCCTTATGTTAATATAATTTTACTTTTAATGTGTGTCTTTAACCCTTTGAGTGCTATGAACGCATATATGCGTTCAACCATAACCATTCAATTTAGGTTATGAACGCATATATGCGTTCTCACATAACCTAACATTTTTACCATAACATTTTTAGGCTAAAAGTGGCGTTAAAGTGGCGTTATAAAAGAGACGTATGGATGTTGGGACCAAAAGATTAATTATCAAATTGGTAAACCAAAGCGAAAAGCAAGGTGTGTAGCGGACTACAATGCCTTGAAGGGCGCAGTTGATAAAATCGATATGATTTTGAGTTCACTTTGCTGCGTTCGAAAAGGCGCAAAATGGTATGAGAAATATTTTTCCACCTCTTACACCTCGCTATATATAACGCATTTATTCTTTACAAAAGTGCTAATAATAAAACTGGAACATTTGAAAATTTTCATCCGCTCCTCGTAAAAGATATTTTGCAAAAATACCCACCACGCAGAATGGAGGCTAAAGGAGGAAGAGTTCACTCGGACGATCTTCCATTTCGGTTAACGGAGAGGTATTTGCCTACATCCTGCGTAACTAAAGAAAATGATAAACGTTCTTCAGGACGAAGATGCGCTGTTTCCACTAAACATAATCGCAGGACCGACTCGCGTTACCAATGCAAAATATGTAACATTGGCTTATGTATCGAACTCTGCTTTCAGATTTACCATACAATACGAAATTATTAAATTTTCAATTTAAAAGATATAATTTCAAACTTTGATATTGTTCATGTTATTATTGCTTAATGAAATAAATAGTTATCATGGCTTTTCAGGTCACTACATAATTTATTTTAGTCACAATCGATATATTTTGCAATGAAAATTCAGGCTGCTCAATTTGCGCTCTTTCGTAAAAAATACATAGCCCACGGTGTGCTTCCTCGTAAAGAGTGGGCTGTCCATGGCGCACGCTTAACGTCGGACAACGCATCGTTCACAACGTTAAACATTATATACAAGCAGTTGGTTCGTTCCAGAAATTCGTAAAATACACTCCAGATTTTCAATTACATTTTCTTCTTCAAGCATTAAATTCTATCCGCTGTGAAACTTGCGAACTATTCTTAAGATATTCGCAAGACGTAGTTCAGACTTCAACCAGATGTTCTTTAACCAGATACAATATTTAACTTGTCTTCAGGACAAATTTTCCAATTCATCTTTTGCATTTTAAACCTCTATTGTAACTCCCAGCCTGGTAACATTGAATCGTGTTCGTAACGGAGATCACAGTAAGATTTACAATTCTACGTTACCGACACAGTAAATTACCGATTTCACGCTGCCAACCTTAGCTCAGGCAGTCTTAGAAAATTCTAACCTCGATCATGAGCATTAAAATGTTATGGAATTCAGAAGAAAGCAGGAAGTGGGGGATATGAAACGCGAAAGTCGAAGTTTCCAAGGAGACGAAAGAAGTTGAAAGACAGCGGCGTGGCCAGGTTACCGGTGGATCGGTAGGAAAAGGAGGAAGAAAAAGAGGCGAAGAGAAGCGAGTCCGAAAGGGCAGCCGTAGCAGAGCCGCTTTCGCCTCGGCGAATGAAATTGCCCCGGCAATCGGTGGTTGCTTATTAGCGTTTGACGTTCGATTAGTCAAGTGCACCGGCTAAGATCCGCCGTTTGAAGGCTCCGTGGCTCCTCCCATTACCGGTTCCCGTGGGTTCTCTGCCGGCCAACAACCACGCGTCCACGATTCCACGCCGAGCAACAGGCACGTAGCATCATCATTCTTCTGTCTTCAAAACGGGAAAGACAGAGAATTGAGAGGGGCAGAGAGAGGGAGAGGAAGATACAGAGGAGTTCTGCGTGGTTCTCCAACCTCGTACAGGCATACCTTGTAATTACGTTAACCGTACTACTGCCAGCCGGTAATAGCACGAATTAGTTGCACTTCAATGTTTTCTTCGATGCATTCGAATACTCTCCTCCTATCTGCTAAACTTCCTCGGGATTCTGCCTAGCGTTCCTTCGACCTTGATGACTTTCTACTTAGAAGCGCACATATCGAGCGCACATAAGAGGTTAGGGTGGCTTATGTGATTCGTTCGTTTGTACTTCGCAAATGGTTTGTTCCTTTTTTACATATCAGTACTTGAACAGGTACTTGACTTATGATAGA
The DNA here is from genome assembly GCF_014825855.1 of Bombus pyrosoma. NCBI lineage: Eukaryota > Metazoa > Arthropoda > Insecta > Hymenoptera > Apidae > Bombus > Bombus pyrosoma. Next base: position 1,712,964 of record NC_057787.1, on the reverse strand, counting down.
TTAGGTACATGTTGAGTATTTGCGATTGAGAAGCTTTCAAATATATACATAGATATGTATCAAGCTTTTTCTCTAGTTATGAAAGTTAGTTATCAACTTTTTGTTTACATTGTAGATACAATCTTTTTTAAAAACGACTATAGTTATTAATTCCAACGTAGTTAATATTAAATAATTAAAACTAAATCTCCCGATGCAAGTTACTCGATTCATATTTCGTGGAAGCTTTTCAATCGTTCTGAATAGGAATGTTGGTTAACACTTTGACTGCCACGCCGAAATCACATGTTTCGCTAAGGACGCCACGGGAATATTTTTATTATCCAAAGCATATAATGGCAAAATAATAATAAATTGATGATGTAAGACAACGTTCTTCCCCAATGGATCGTTTATCTTATTGGTGGCCACGGGTGACCACCGTGGCGCCTTGCTAACAGTTGATAGCGACATATTATAACGAGGCTTCGTTTATTTCAACAAACCATTCGCATTCGTTGTTTCGTCGCAAGCAAAACGTGCAGAATATATTGTTGAAACGTGTGGAAGATATTAGTTAACAGTATTTACTCATTCTATATATAACAGTAAGGTATGTTCACACTTCTAACCTCAATTATATGATTATAAAGCAGCATTTACGATTATGTTCTAAAGTGTGTTTGTAATAATATTCGTAGATTACCCCTCAAAGATATGGATGCAAACACAGTGCACCGTTAGATGCAAGATTGTCCTCATTTTTTTTTTTTTTATTGATGTTCTAATAAAAATGTTTAATTGTTCAAAGGGGCACTTTTTATTTCAAAGTATCTTCTATTTATCAGTTATATTCAAAATGCCCTAACTGTCAATTTTCATTCAATTTTTACAATTGTAAGAAGTTGAAGCGCTCCGGTCACCGATAACCACCGTGGCGTCACAAGAGAAACCGTGGATCATATATGACCCACGTGGCAGTTAAAGTGTTAAGGAACTTTCTGTGACAATAGTTGCTGTACCTTTTTCCTGAATCACTTGTGGACTATCAACGACCAGCACTGAGTAATAAACAGAAAAAGACACTCAAATGCAAAGGTTTCATTTGAATAGGAATTTCCACATTTATCAATGAACAGAGTTAAATGTCACGATTGAAATGGAGAAACTTTTCAACGTCACTTCACCGTCCGCGATAATCCGCATCAGACCACATGTCTATTCCGTGGAATTCGATATCCAAGATACTAGACAAGATTGGCTGGAAAAAGCCACGCGATCGTAATTTATAGCGTTCGTTAGAGGAAAAAGCTCGGCTCGCCGGAGTACAACGCGTTATTAATACGTTTTAAAGAAATGTCCAAGATTAATTTGCGAAACGAGTCGCTATTGAAGTTCTTGCCCGCGGTCTCATTAATCTTATCCAGCGGCGGGCTAGGAGAGAGGGGAAAAAATTATTTTGTAGAATGTTCGCTGTAATAACAGGGAATTCTGTCGCCGGCACGCCTAGCGGGGAGGAAGAACACCGTCCCACTATTAATTCATGTCTCAAGTTTTCAAGTAAGAAATTAATGTCTCCATACGTGATTCGTGGCTCCGTGGAGCCGGATCCCGTTCCTTTCTCCTTCCAAGGGTGGTTTGCTAGCGAAAACTTCGGCCACGAAATGAAATTAATAAACCACGATTACGTTACAACCACAGACTTCTTACAGGGTTGAAAGCTTTCTTGTTCGTTTGATCCTTGAAGCATCGTAGCTTGATGACCCAATGAACGCAATTTCACTTCAGATGCTTTTGCTTTCATATTCCTCTCATATTTATTTCTTTTTTTATCCTCCAACGTTTAATTTGATTTTTATAATGGTATCGATATATCTCTTTATTAGAGCAATTTATTTTAATCAATGTGAAATGTTAGGTTATCCGGAAAGTTCCGTTTCGTTTTATAAGGAAATAATAGACGCACAACATTTTCCATTTTATATTATTTTATTAAATTACGTATGATCCATTTTGTTCTATCAAGATAAAGATCACAACGTTCGACAGATTAGGTTCCATGTCTCTATAAAGATACATCGTTGTAAAAGACGTGTCTGTAAAAGAAAGACAACCTAATACTTTTCAAATATTAGTTTAACACTTTGACTGCCACGCCAAAATCATGTTTCACTCCGGACACTACGAGAGTATTTTTATTATTCCAAGCATATAATGGCAAAACAATAACAAATTGATGATGTAAGACAACATTTTTCCACAATGGACCGTTTATCTTATTGGTGGTCACGGGTGACAACAATGGCGCCTTGCTAACAGTTGATAGCGACATATTATAACAAGGCTTCGTTTATTTCAACAAATCATTTGCATTCGTTGTTTCGTCCTAAGCAAAACGTGCAGAATATATTGTTGAACGTATAGGAGATATTAGTAAACCGTATTTGCTCATTCTATATATAACAGTAAGGTATGTTCACACTTCTAACCTCAATTATATGATTATAAAGCAGCATTCACAATTATTTTCTTCGGTGTGTTTATAATAATATTGGTAGATTACCCCTCAAAGATATGGATGCAAACACAGTGCACCGTTAGATGCAAGATTTAACCTCATTTTCTTTTTATTGATGTTCTAATAGAAATATTCAATTGTTCAAAGGGGCACTTTTTATTTCAAGGTATCTTCTATTTATCAGTTAATTCAATTTTCATTCAATTTTTACAATTGTAAGAAGTTGAAGCGCTCCGGTCACCAATGTCGTAGCGTCACAGGAGAAACCGTGGGTCATATATGATCCACGTGGCAGTCAAATTGTTAACTACGAAACGTGTTCGGCCGATTAAACGAGAAGTTCGCGGTATCGACATCGATTTTCTGCCGTTTAAGAAGCGAAAGACTCTCGATGTCATTAATCACGTTCCGTTGTCTTCTCGAAGACACTGCTCCATTGTCAACTGGACGTATTTATTCCATTGTAAACGAAACGGCGCGGTAGGTAGATGGTGATCTCGCGTAGGCGGATCGCAGGTGGATGAACGCTGAAAATCCCTATGGCACGAGGTCACGTGTAACGGAGAGAAGTTTTAATTCCATGGCGGGACGTCGCGGTCGTCACGGGCTTATGTACGGTCCGCTCCGCTGGCGTTCTTTTTGAAAAAGTGAACGCGAGATAATGGAACGTAATGTAGCGTGAGCAGCCAACGCTGCTACCTCGCTTCGGCTTCTAGCCGCGAGATGCTACACTGGGTGTCCCCGAAGTCGTCTTCAAGTCTGACATTTATTTCATATTACGCCTGAGGGTAGATGATTTCAATGGTTGCTGCTAATTACGTGCTGATGGACGCGGGTTAATAGATATATTTGTAAGTGAATCTGAATATTTTAATAAAAAATTAACACGGCACACGAGTACAAATTTGGACTAATTTTTAACTCTAGAATAACTTGTCATCGATTATCTACTCCTGACTAGCTGGAAATTAAACAAATTTACATATATTTCAAATTACTATAAATTTTCAAATTTGATTTTCTCAAAAACGAAGTTTACAATGCAACTTTATTATTCTCGATTTTCGTTGTATTAGGTTGTCCGGAAAGTGTCTTTCCTTCGCAAACGTGTTTTTCACAACAGCGCACCTTCGTACAAACGTGAAACCAAGTCTGTAAAACGTCGTGGTGTTTATCTCAATATAACAAAATGCATCGTACCTAATTCGACAAAATAATATAAAAGAAAAAACATTGTGCGTCTATTATCGCCTCATAAAACGAAAGAAACTTTTCGGATAACCTAACATTTTGAGCCACAACATTTTTCTAACCTCGATTTGACCAGCCATAATTAGTATTATTTTAAGTAGAATCTATCTATTTATATAGAAATTTGAAGTTCCTTTGTTAGTTTGTTAGAATTTTCTCAATATATTGTTCTTACAATAAAATCGTCTTCCTGCAAAGTTTCACTCTAGTCAAATTGTTTCTTGTCAAGCTTAATCCCATGGAGCACCACAGCAGCGGTTCTTTTAGCCGGGTAATTGCAAAAAATCTTCCAGCTTCTGCACCGTACACCCGGTAGGAAAGTTTCACGTGTGGGGTACCTTAATGATGCACCCGGTCGGATCTCACGAAAACTCCACTCTCATCGTGCATGGTGACCAGCCATTGACCGACGTTTTTTTGCGTGTCTCAAAGCAGACGAACGTATCACGAACGACCAAGATCCTCTATATTACTCGTACACTCTAATTCTATAAAATTTCCAAGCTAACAATTCTAATAAAAGAATCATACAATTTAGACAACAAAGTGTATCCCTCAAACGTTTCATTACGTAAAGCGAGACGAAACGAAACGAAACGAAACGAAACGTTTCTCTAAGCCAAAGAAACAGAGTTCTAACGGTGGATCAGGTCATTTTTCGTGCGCATAGATTCACAAGAACCGGATCGAAATTTTAATTGTATTTCCGTGTGTAGCACCCTTACGTTCTCATTCTGTAAAATTATCACCCTAACATCCTAATCAGAATCGTGCAACTTTGAAACAGACTGTATCCCTCAAGCATTCCATTACGAAAAACGGGCAGAACGAAACGTTCAACGAAATGAGATGTTTCTCAGCCGAAGAAACAGAATTCTAGCTGTGTGCCAGGCCATTTTTCGCGAGGTGAAGACTCGCGGCCACCGAATCGAAATCATAATTTTAATGAAACCGCTAGGCGAGCCCCGAAAATAATGGTCAACATTTCCTGCTCGTATTATTTTCCGCGGCGGGGGCACGGGGATTTACGAGAAGCGAATGGAAGCAGAAAATTAACGATTCTACCCAGAGAGGGTGGATCGTGAGGGGGTGGCAGCGGCACGGTGGAAGTTTTTCTTAGTATTTTAATATAAATGCGGCTGCGTCGGCCGACTTGGCCTCGCGCGAGGAGGGCCCGGTTGTTTGCGGCAGTTTGTGCCAAGCTAAATGAAGAATGAAGCTGAAATTATTTGGTGGAAAACAGTGAAACAGGATGTGGAAACGACACCGCGTAGATTTACAGGGGCTGGTGCACGCGTCGCGCCACCCTGGCAGGCCAAAAGGGTGGCGAACAGGGGGTTGGAAACTGGACGACAAGAACATTTTTAAACGCGTCCCCTCCTCCTCCACTGGCAATTATAATTCTTCGCGAGCTTCTGATAGATTCATGAGAATCCTTAATCTCGGTCTTCCTGTGTATACCATTGGATACTAAGAAATTTTATTTTAATATGTATTTTTATAATTACACAGTATAGTAATAGATATTTGAAAATAAATATTTCTTGCATTTTTAATATCAAACACGAGAGGTAGGTATTTTTTAATAAGAAATATTAATTTGTATTTGGCGAGTTGCCCGCATCTTTTCTGAATTGTAAGATTAATTTTCACTTTTCAAACCTACACAGATGTTAGATTCTAGTTTATCCTTAATTTAAAAACTATTAAAAAGACTGGATTAGATATTCTCATGGTCCTATAAGAAATTTCACAAAATTCCTAAATATTAGGTTATCCGGAAAGCGTCTTTCTTTCGCGAACGTGTTGTTTACAACAGCGCACCTTCGTACAAACGTGAAACCAAGTCTGTGAAACGTCGTGGCGTTTATCTCGATAGAAGAAAATAGATCGTACGTAATTCGACAGAATAATATGGAACAACAAACGTTGTGCGTCTATCATTTCCTCACAAAACGAAAGAAACTTTTCGGACAACCTAATATCGAAGAGGTTAAGTACTAATATCGTATAATTAGTGGTTTCACGGAGTAACAATTGCCTGGTGCAATATTTAAACGGTGGAATGAACATTAATTTAGTTTCTATTTCTTTAGTTACGTTCATAAAAATTCGCAATTAATTTGTGCACTTCTGTTGTACAATTTTATAAAATGTTTTATAAATTGTCTAGACACGCACAAGCGATAATTTGCTAACTAATATTATCAACGAATTAACAAATTGTACATTGTAGATATCACGCTATATACAAAGATATACAAATTTTTAGGTTATCCGGAAAGTGTCTTTCTTTCGCGAACGTATCGTTTACAATAGCGCACCTTCGTACAAACGTGAAATCGAGTGTGTGAAGTGTCGCGATGTTTATCTCAACATAACAAAATGAATCGTACGAAATTCGACAAAATAATATAAAACAAAAACCGTTGTGCGTCTATTATTTCCTCATAAAACGAAAGAAACTTTTCGGACAACCTAGTAGAAATTCTTTTTAAAAATTTTTCAAATGGAACATCGATACGGCTGACGCTCATTATAGCCTTTCTATGACGTTTTCTGTAGGTATGGTTCATTTGACCGAAACTCAAACGAGGTATCCGTTATCAGCGGTGACGAGAAGAATTGACGAGAGAACGCTCGGGACCGTCCCCTTTTCCCCTGCTTCATATTCGCGCCGGAAGCATCCCCATCCTCCAATGTAGAGGGGGAGAAAGGCTTCTTTACCCCACGGTGGATTCGTGGCTTTTTACGGGGAACCAATAATGAACTTTTTTTTCTCCTCCGGTATAAAAGTTGATTTGTAACAGCCTCTCTTTCTCGCCACCCTGTGGACTCTGTCGGTCCCGCAACTTTTCCTCGTAGCCTCTTAAAAGCGGCGAGAAGCGTCTCATTCTCGGTCGCTGATATCACTCGTGGCATTGCTCATTACTCACGCCGTCTTATCGTGCTTACCCCCCATCGAGGCAGCGTTGCGTCGGCTTTCGCTACACCCTTGCTTCGTCCACCACCCCTATTCCTCTCTGGTTCCTTCTTTTTTTCGATGCCGCGGAATCTTATTTCAAATGCTCTTGGAAAAAATATTTTATCATCCGCTTTATCATCGTGCTACAATCTGTTATTTTATTTTTTATCTTTCTACCATTTATTTCTATATTTTTATATTTTACGGTTGTTTGTTTTGCGATACAAGATTGAGAAAGTATCAATTTTAAATTTTTAGTTTTGTCATGTGTTGTTTCACTGTCTCGTATAAAAGATTCATTTATTTATCATTTTTAATTCAAAATGTGTACTGCGCGTGATATTGAGGTTAGGTTAACACAAGAAATGTGTACAAAATGGACAACTTTATACTAACTAAGAATCTACTCGTTCCAACAATCACGCACCCCCTTCTTCAAACCTATAGCACCTTTTATCGTCGCCATTACTAGATTTCGTGAATTTTACCCCTCTCCGTTGTCGATCGGTCGATAGATCAATTGACAGTGTTGGTCGAGCATTATCCAAGCAACCGTTCGCTTCTCTCTCCTTTCACCGCTTTCAGCCCTATCGCGGTGTACCGCGTTAAATTTACTGCGGCCTTGATAGGAAAGTGGAGCGCACGCTCCCACGATTATCTGTCCTGTCGAATACTTGTGCTCCTACGACAAATTCTTTACATCTCTTGCTATACAGATTCCTTTTTTCTTTCATTTATTCCAGAAGAGGGGCGAATGGAAATACTTTTGAGAACATTGCTATTTGTATTTTGTTGAAAGAACTTGTGATTGTATTGCAGTGATTTATCGGGTTGGCAACTAAGTGGTATAAGGTAATTGTATTATTAGTATTTCAACTGGTAAATTATACTACAAAAATTAGTGTCTTGGCCGTAGTTGTAAAGAAGTCAAGGTTCTCATTCATCGACTGGAAGAAAATTAGTCAACTCGTTAATCGCGATCACAATCTCTTAAGTATAATATTATAATTATGCACTTGCTGTAGAACTGATTTTCTGGTTAAGAGTTAACTCGATTAACAGATTGACAAACATGATTTAGACGTAGAAAATACATTAGCTTGACACTAATTTGGTATCGCATATAATGTTAGGTTAGCAACTAAGTGATTGCGGCTTTTGTCAGTACTACCAAATGACAAAATCCGCAATCACTTAGTTGTCAACCCAATACTATAGTGTGGAGTAGAAATAAAAATTGCTGTATTATATTAAATATTCTATCATAAGTTACGTTATGTAACTGCATTGTAGCTTATACAGTACATGCAGGATCATTAGTAGTATACAATAATATACGATACTAATATACACGAACATTTGCATCATTAATTCATGTCATTATCATGTATATTCCACATATTATTCATATAACCTTGATCATCACGTAGTATATTCTTATTATACACATTTATTTGGATTAGTATTCTAGTAGATTACTATCATTCTAACCTTACAACGTCGATAAATATTAAACGAATAATATACAAAATTCACCATCAGAAAATACATATGTTAGGCTGGCAACTAAGTTGCTGGGGATTTTCTCATTATCACCTAATGACAAAATCCGCAATCACTTAGTTACCAACCCAATAATTGTCTATTATTATTCAATGTTTCCTGGATATAACAATGTTGCAAGCTACTGTTATCATCGTAGGACAAATTTCCTCATTCAATTTACAATTATTGCTTGAAAAAATGATAAGTCTCGATTTGGACCTCCATATTGTACTATATAGACAGGCAAAGATACGAACCAATGGGTATATTGTACCAAGTATTGGCGAAGACGATCAAGTTGCACGGTGAATGTTTCTTATCAGTAAATTAGCAGCCTAGTTGGCCTTCGTCGATACTGATGAGGGAAAGCAAGGCAGGAAGTGACAGGTATCAATCACCGGCGCATCTAGCGCAATGCCGCGGATGAGTTTCTGATACAGAAACTGCAGTCCTTTCTCGGCTGCTCGATAAGCACAATGAAGTAATTCCGAGGGTTCGATATCGGTTTCGTACGTGGCATAGAATATTACATTTTCGGTTTTCTTCCACTCGTTATCTCGCTTACTGAGGACACAAAGAGGTTGGAGATCTCATCTGTGATGATTTGAGAAATTAGGGAGTGGTGCAGGTTTCTATTTATACGTCGAAAAGATTTTGAAAATAGCGCAGAATATTTTTATCATTTTTATTTCTTCATGTTTTAAGACTCAATTTCTTGGAATGTAAGTATAGATATATTCGTCAATGTTCTTGAATTCCTTTTTTCTATCTCTACAAAATGTCACAAAATCGAAGGAAAATATAAAATAATCATTCTTAGCATCCCTTTTCAATTCTACAGTAAAAATTTCCTCGAAACATCAAAGTCTTGTGCTGTCTTTCAAGTATTGGCTTGGCAACTAAGTGGTTGCGGATTTTGTCGTTAGGTGGTATTGACAGAATCCGCAACCACTTAGTTGCCAAGCCAATATTACAACAAAAGTAGGATTAGAACATAAAAATTCAAGAACTCTGGCAACGTTGACAACTTATATTAAAATCATACCTTTTCCGACCACTCTACCTGTCAATGAAATTTACCAAAAGCCAAGATAAAATTTTAATCAATTTTTTATTGTTGTCATTTGAAAACTTGGTCCATAACGTAACACAGTAATTTCCAGACAATTCGAGTCGCCTTTACACAAACCATCCGTTCGATCCTGTAATTGTCTTCATGTTTTTCCGTTCACCCAGCTCGAACGGGAGAAAAATCAGGTCATATCGCGACGGTCGGCGCGGAATTCTTTGCCCGCGAGCGTGTCACACTACGCCTCCATAGAATATGTCAGGCTCCATAGAATTCTCTGTGGCAGATAATCCAAAAGAAGACGAAAAGGGATGGCTTTTCCGGGGACGCGCATCAGCAGCTCGGCTGTGAGCGGGTACATAGCACCCGTTCGCCTAGCACACTCCCGTGAACAGTTCATTTATTATGCGGTTAGTTATCGCGCCTTTTCGTCTGATTTCCCTGCCAACAATGCGCCGTCACCGGCGCAGACAGGTTCTGGCGGTTCTTAGACTCCCGACCGTTCTCTTTCCCGCTTCCACGACGTTTTCTCATCCGCCACTCTAAGTGACGCTCACTGACGACACGCCATACGTCACACCGTACCTACCCTCTTTCTCCAGCGACGTTTTCATCCCCCTTTTCCATACTCGCGTCTACCTATACCCCTTTCCCTCGTCTCTTTCTCTCACGTTTTTTTTCACGCTTACGTTCCTTCCAGCTTCTTCTCGTTTTTACCTTTCGTTCTTTCACACCTTTGCTTTCTTCCACCTTTTCTTGCCTATTCGCGCGCCACGATGGCTTCCAACAGCCGAGTTCGACGCAGTTGCCGAACTGAGAGTCTCGTTTGACTTACGACCAACTCGCTGGGGTGGAGTCTACTCGGTTCATATATTTCTCGGAACCTGGCGGATCCGGCGTCCTGCGCGACGTCCACGGTTCTCTATTCAAGGCCTGGTGATGGTTGAATCTACTACGGCATTGAATTTTACAATGGGATTTTATAACGAACTTTAGTATGATAATGGATAGTTGGTACATTTATCAACGTTTTATAACAGTCTGCAGCTTCGATATATAAGGAAATATCAGTTCCATAGTCGAGATGTAGCTTTTAACACTTTGACTGCCACGTGGATCATATATGACCCACGGTTTTTCCTGTGACGCTACGACATTGGTGACCGGAGCGCTTCAACTTCCTACAATTATAAAAAATGAATGAAAATTGACAGTTAGGGTATTTTCAATATAACCGATAAATAGAAGATACTTTGAAATAAAAAGTGCCCCTTTGAACAATTGAATATTTCTATTAGAACATCAATAAAAAGAAAATGAGGTTAAATCTTGCATCTAACGGTGCACTGTGTTTGCATCCATATCTTTGAGGGGTAATCTACCAATATTATTATAAACACACCTAAGAAAATAATTGTGAGTGCTGCTTTATAATCATATAATTGAGGTTAGAAGTGTGAACATACCTTACTGTTATATATAAAATGAACAAATGTTGTTTACTAATATCTTCTACACGTTTCAACAAAATATTCTGCACGTTTTGCTTGCGACGAAACAACGAATGCGAATGGTTTGTTGAAATAAACGAAGCCTTGTTTTGATATGTCGCTATCAATAGTTAGCAAGGCGCCACGGTGGTCACCCGTGACCACCAATAAGATAAACGGTCCATTGGGAAAGAATGTCGTCTTACATTATCAATTTATTATTATTTTGCCATTATATGCTTTGAATAATAAAAACACTCTCGTGGCGTCCTAAGCGAAACATGTGATTTCAAAGTGTTAAATTATTTCTATTGCTATTGAAGATTTTGAAAAGTTACTAACGCTGCATTGCAAAGTTATCTTCAATTCGTGATGTCGCTTAAAACATCATATACAGAATATAAGAAATAGATATTGACACGCAAAACTGAATTGGTGGCCCTGAAATTATCTTCAGGATATTCTTACAGATACTTTGTAGGTTAGTTAGATGCTGAATTTAAGCAACACTCGGTATATAAATACTTCAACAAGAGAAGCATAATATCGTCTAAAATTAGAGCAACCGATAATTACTGAAGCAGTACTTTTGCCCTTTTATATCCGCTTTCCTGAAATCCTTTTCATAAATTGGCGGGAAATTCAAATACAATTGGCAGGCGATTTTTACATTTAAGAAACCTAAAGCCGTGGCGTCCTGAGCGAAACGTGATTTCGGCGTGGCAGTCAAAGCGTTAACCTACAGTTGAATACTCGAAGACGAACGCTCGAATAATCTGAATCGTTGCCCATTAATGCATTGCAATCGTTTCACACTCGAACGAAACGCAAAAACCTCGAATCTTCTGGAGATTCAGCGGCGTTGCTAACGGTACATGTGCAGAACAAATTCTCGCGGCGGGAACCGGCGAAAATAGGGGGCCCGCGGGACGAGCTTTCCCGTTACGTAGCCTCTCACCAGCGGTTTGCCATTTGAAAGATATTTTTTTGCTTTGGTGTACGGGTCGCGAGAAAAATAGCCGCGAATTGTGAGCAACGGCACAACGAAAAGCAATAGAGGAGGAAAGAGGGGGCGGAGGACGTATCGTAGAGGAAGGCTAGACGAAGGGAGTCAGGGGGACGAAGTGATGGATGAACGCGGGCCCGTTTCTCGAGACGAGCCTCGGCGGACTGACATGTTTATACGAAGGCTGTCTGTAAAGGTGGCCGTAGCTTTGCTTTCCCGCTCCTCTTTTGTACCGTACGTCTCAAGCAAAGCGTCTCTCGCTTACGATTCCCGTTGCGTCTCTTCTCTTCTCTCCTCGTCCATTGCCTCTTTCTCGATGGGCCACCGAAAAGGGGAGCTTAAATGGGAAATAATACAGTCGCGTGATTAATTAAAGGTGACGCGTTCGCCCACCTACGAAGATCGCTAACCGTCTCGCTCTCGCGTGCGCTATTTTTCTCTCAGTCTCGGATCATCCTCTCGCTTCTCATTGTCCGCCACTTCTGTTAGGCTCGCTGGTAACCTACATATCCGGCTGGAATAAAGCAGCCTCGTATTGTCGGCCATAGCTTGAGTAATAACTGTGCTTTGATTTCTCGAATTTCGCGCCACTTGCACGAGCCTTCGCGATTAATAATGTTATTAATAACCACGCGATCTCTGTATTTGCGACGCGACGCTTCTACAATGTTGGCATACACGTTCCCACTCGTAAGAGGGACGGATAATGCGTTGTCGGTGAAAACGCGAAGGGAGTTTAGACAGCGTGGCTTAACATGATTGCGAGAGGATCTTGTTGGCTACGTGAATGACGGCAATTGGAGGTTAGTTTAGCGAGGATTAGGTTTAGAGGTGGCGCTGTTAGGCTCTGTCAATGGTACAGTGATATTTAACCCTACAATCCTCTTAACGCTATATTGACAGACTAAATAGGTTGGCGATAGAAATACGTGTGAATAGAATGTATGTAGAATGTAATACAATATATAATTTTACTAGCGTAATGATTATTTTAAACAATTTTGGAGTCGCTATTTGATAGTTTTATCTATTGCAATAAATTATTAATTAACGTACAGAATAGAGAGTTATTGTGCTTCAAAGCGATAGATACAGATTTATGGAATATTTCAAAATGCTTAGAGTACGATCAATAACGAGACTTATATATTTGCTATATTGACAAATATTTTATAAAGTAGAATACAAAGTTAATCGCAAGCGTTGCTCGCTTCATGATATTTGTTATAAGATTGCGCGATACTGCGGTACCGATACTAATTGTTATGCTGATTCGCTACACTGATTCGTTATATTTATTCGCTGGACTGACTATGTCTGGAGAATACGGTCGTCTATTTATACTAGTGGAGGGGAGGTACCGGGAGATTTGAACTTGTCGTCGGTTGTAGGTTGCACGTAGCAGCGAAATTGCCTTGTCCAGAGTTTGTTTATTACATTACGTGCGTCGTACGGTGTTAATCCTCTGTGGCAAAACAACTATGTCAGGCATCTTCGTATTGAAACGCCCTGTGACGCATGTGCCGCTACATATATTGCTGAAAAACGTATAAAGTATAGTATTCATTGCATAGTAGTTATAACATTATGTATTTAATGTATGAAATAAAGCTTTTTATAAAAATATGAATTTGCTTAAACATTTGCAGTCTGTATATAAGTTAAAATAAAAGACAGGAAAAATAGAAAATATTTTAAGATCATATTAACATCTTATGATTTTTATATAATACTCATCTTCAGCAAGCAAATCTTTCTTATTGGTTTTATATGGAAACCGTATTGACTGCCTTGTGGGAGGTGTAATCAGAAATCAAATATGGCTGTGTCACTTTTTATGGAAGAGTTAACAGAGGGTAAAGTGAGATAGATCCGCTTATTCCCCGAGCAAACACAAGGCTATTTAATCATCGGTGTACGTGTGTATTTTATTCATGTTTGCAAAGACGATAGACAACGAGTGTTTGACAATTGTCCCTTTAAACTGTCCATAATGCCTTGCTGTCCCGATCGATTCGGTGTCAGATTCTTTCAATCTGTCTTCTATGAATTTTATACTCTAAATTATAGCGAAGCAAACAACACGATCGGACGACAATATCAAAAGAAAGGAAGATTTTCCACGAAGCGTAAAATAACGTAGCGTAACTTTAACCGTGGGCGTGCCAGTCTCCGGACATGAATAGAAAGCACCTTTAATTAAAAAGGAAAACTTACGACCTTGAGAGGAAGATTACGAACGTGCACGCTAAGCGCTGCGGCTATGTATCTCGCTCTTTCATTTCCAAATCCATCCCCACTCTTCTCAATTGCGAGGAACGAGATAACCTAGAAAACTTAGAAAGAAAAAGAAAATACACCAGCTATTACGAACTAAGCAAAAATCTCCTCTTTCATAGATAATGGCTCTGTTTTCACGATGCTGGGCTAACAAAGTCGTCGCGGTTAGATTTTCAAAGGTAAATCGCGGCTAAGCTCGAGTGCCGCGGGACCAGAGGCTCTAGTTGACCGAGTTCTCTCGAGACTAGCGACGAAATTTTCCTTGGAATATGAATAAATTTATCGAAAAGCCCGAAGACAGTGGAGCGTGCCGTGGGGTGGTTCTCGATGGAGGGCCAAATGATGGTCGAGGGTGGGGAGGGGGGTTGCGAGCTCCGGGGCCAAAAAGAGTTTGAAACTGCTCGAGCACCCCTATATTATAAATATCAGCCATGAAAGATGGCGCAGACAGCAGCAGGGAGGCAATGGGTCTGGGGGACGGCTGGGTAAAGGAGTGGAACAGAACCGGAATTAGCATAATCAGAATAATTTCCACCAGCTGACAGCGCCCTCATTCTTTTTCCTGCGACGCGATTCTTCCGCTGCTTTATTTTCCCTTGTTTTCCGCCTTCCGCTGGCTTCTCTATGCCATCTCTCTCTCCCTCTTTCTCTCTGTTTTTTCGTCCTTTTCCCTTTGGGTTGCCTCTTCTTCTTACTTCTCGTTCTTCCCCAATTCTCGCACCGTTGCCGCGGCCACTCTTCGATGCATCCCGCTTCGGCCGGAACAACTAACAGCCACATTTCCTTCCGTTTCCCTTCGTCGATGAAAACTTCCTCCCGTTGATTCTTCTGCCTCGGCAATTCTGCTTTGAACCGTGTTTAAGGATCTTCAAAAAACGATTCTGACTATATTTCAATCTCCGTTCAATATACACTGTGATTTCTAAATAATCGTATTATATTGTAGAACAGCAAGCATTCTGCAGTCTTTCCATTTTTCAGGTAGCGCTTTGGTAACATTATTTTTCATCTTTTTATCTGTTTTTAACAAACTAATTAATCTCATGATTTTTATCAAACTTTATATTTTTATGAACGCATTTAATGAAATGTAACTTACAGAAAAGTTGATTTCCATTAGGTTGTCCGGAAAGTTTCTTTCGTTTTATGAGAAATAATAGACGCACAAGGATTTTTGTTTCATATTATTTTATCGAATTACGTACGATCAATTTTGTTTTGTTGAGATAAAACAGCGCGATATTTCACAGACTTGGTTTCACGTTTGTACGAAGGTACACTGCTGTTTGCGAGAGAAAGACACCTTCCGCATAACCTAATACATCAGAGCAAATAAAGAGTTCGATGGAAAATGATCTCTAATCTGTAAAAATTATTCTAAATATTAATACGTTCGATGCTAACAAAATACATCTGTATTTACCTGTTTCCTGGAACTGCACATTTTATTCACGAGAAACGCCTTTACTTTGANGCAGCGATGATCATTCTAACGATTCTCCACTGTTTTGTTCAATCGCCCAATGGAATTTTTTGAAACACACGAGAACTACAATTACACTGGTTGTGTTAGTAGCACGATGTTACTTATTGTTACATAATCAATGACGTGGTGTAACGTATACGTGAATGCAACAAATATATTTAAATACTTTAGTATATATTCTTATAAAAACTTGAAAATTCATAACGAAATCTCTTAGAATCTAAATAATATAATCTCCATTAAAACAAAAATACTTTTAGTCTTACTACTCTTCGAATATTAAGTCGTCCGAAAAGCTTCTTTTATTTTATAAGGAAATAATGGACGCACAACATTTTTCGTTTTCTATTATTTTATCGAATTACGTATGATCCATTTTGTTCTTGTTGAGAATTTTTTATCTTAATAGCCGAAATAATGGTATAGAAACACTAAATTTACACCTAGAATTTATATTAGAATAGTTATATATTTACTTGATAAAAGATTTCAGAGATATTCATCGATGCACACTTGCACGCGTCATACCTTCTTCCATACCAGACTGTTAACTGAACAGTTTACATTCCTTTGTTTTCGAGACGTCGCGACACACATACTTCCACACACTGATATTCACATGCAAGTACCGCTACTACGCAGCTAACCTGTAGTACATAAAATTATACACATCTCAATAGTTCTATCAAAATAAACATCACAACGTTCGACAGATTAGGTTTCGTGTTTCTATAAAGATACATCGTTATAAAAGACGTATCTGTAAAAGAAAAACACTTTTCGGATAATCTAATACTTTTCAAACGTTTCGTTCTGTTGAGATAAACACCGCGACATTTCGCAGACTTGGTTTCACGTTTCTGCACTGTTGTAAAAAACACATCTACAAAAGAAAGACATTTTTCGGATAACCTAATACTAAAAAATATTTTATATATTCTTATTTATTTCGTATCCATTTATTTCTTGTCCATTCGTGGTTATTTAACCTAAAATTATGAACTTCCATTCCTCCGTTTCCACTTTATTTTCTCTTAGATATTTTCTATAGGAAATTAAGTCCATTAGAAATGATTTAGAAATTGTCCTCCTAAGATTATTCAACATCGCATAAAGATATATCGATTTTAAAAATCAAATCGATGGAAATCGATATCGCGTTGCAGGAAAGCGTTCGTACGAAGAATCTTACCGTGGAATGGCGTCGTACGGCCTGCTTTTCCACTAGTACGGTGAATTCCATCCCCACAGTCGACCTCCACCTCCAGAAATATATCAAAGTTCATGCGTTTCTACCTAATATCATTCGCGTGCACAGCCTCGTCCCTCCTAGCCACTTCCAGGGCAACCGAGTTGCCGGTTTACGTGCCTGCAATCCACTTCCGCCACCCCTTTAACCCTCTCACCACCAAACTCGCGTTTCCCTGATCTTTATTCATTCTTTCGCCTCGCCCATTTCAATTTTTCTACAGTTTAGCCGAAGGAAAAGTCGTGCCTCGCCCCAACGGATCCCCGGGCCCCCGTGCACGCGCGCGTGCTCGATAAATTTTTCGCGATTCCTAATGTTTAGCCTTTATGGCTCGCCAGCCGGCGGTTTAAGAATCCGTTGGAAGGGTTATATCGTAGACTGTTAACCCAAGCCGCTGTTTTCTGCGGTTGCCTTGTAGGGTGGTCGAATATTTTGCATTACATGGTTCCTTTATTAGGTGCAAGCACTGCTGGAATTTTTATTGGATGTATATATGTATATATGTATATATTGTATTTATATTATATATATTATATTATATTATATTTTTTACTTTAGTTATGTATTTTTACTGGATATATACTGGACTTATATATATATTACTGGATATAAATATATATCCAATAAAAATACATAATTATAATAAAAAATACATAATTCATATATATGTAAATTCCCTAGAGTTCAAGTGTGATAGGGACTCTCTCGGTTTACGGACGGCACGACTTCTTTTGTTTGTTTACGGACAGCCATTTTGAGAGACACTTATTTCCCAAACGGACGGACAGAGAACGACATCAGAGATAGACAAGATCACAGAAGAAAGTAATTATTTAAAACAGTGAAGATTGACGGAGAAGGATCGGTAACTCAGGACGTTGAAAATCGATACCCGATTTTCAGGTAGACATTGCACAGAACTTGTTATTTATTGTTTACTGTTATCGATTGATATTAATTGTTGTTTATTCCTGTATTTCATTTAAGTATTTTCACAATAAACTCGATTTTCAGACTTCAGAATCGATCACCTGAATTACCCCGAGATTAACTACTTTACATACATATATCTAGTAAAAATACATAATTAAAGTAAGAAATACTATATAATATATATATATATATAGCATCGAAAATTTGCACGTTCATGTATTATGTTCAATGTTCTTTCTATTTCAGGAATAGCAAATAACAAGAAGCAATTCTGTATTTATGTAAGTATATTTTTTAAATTTTCTATGATCTTCTGTATAGTATATGAGTAGACGATTGTCTTTTTAATATACAAATATTATAATTAAATTAAATATACGATTAAATTTATGTAATAAATAATTATATGTACCTTTCATTGTGATCTCTTTAGTACAAATTTTATACTATAGTTTAGTGACTATTTGTTATCACTAGTGTTAAGGTTATTTTCAGGAATAGCGAATAACAAGAAGCAATTCCTTATTTATCTAAAAATATACAACAAGTCGTACGATTCATCGATTTCATCGCAAACCGTTCGATCCTCCTTTTGGAAAGTTCTTAGAAAAAAGAAGGGAACCCTCGGGAAAAAAGTGCTTGTATTATATACCATTTATACAAGTAAGAGTCGGCCCTCTCTTAATATTATCCATCCATTATTCATCTTGGATCACAGTAGGAATCTTTCGAAATCGTATTCGCGAGTAAAGGCGGTAAGAAACGTCCGATTCAGATTCAAATGCTTATAGATCCCGCTGTAGATCCACAGCCATCCCATGGTCCATTGTATTTATTGGCAGAATGCACGTTCACGCGAGACCACGCACAACTTGTACCGACTGTTTCTATGAATCTCGAATCGAAATTCCCTAAGAGAGCTTCCGAGAAAATAAATACCCTAGCCACTTCCTACTGTTCCTCTTCTCAGATCTCTGTTCGCTTCAACAGCGCCTTTATTGACGTAAATAAAAACGTTTGATCAGTTTTATCAATTTCGACATATCTTCGAGAAAGAAGTGGAAAATGCGGATGACACTGAAACCTCGTTTTTTATGAAAGGAGAATTTACTTTTAAGATCATGTTAGAATAGTGTTGGTATTTACAAACACGCAATATTTGGTAAAAAAAACTTTTTTAACTAACTCTCCATGACAGTACCTGTACAGCCTTCCTTCCATTGCTATTAGGTTATCCGAAAAGTTTCTTTTGTTTTATAAGGAAATAATAGATGCACAATGTTTTTTGTTTTATATTAGTTTATTGAGTTATGCACGAACATAATAATAGAAATAGAAATGGATTATATCTAGTTCAAGAAAATAATAAAACAGGAATTGTTGTTCATCTACTATCACCTTATGAAACGAAAGAAACTTCTCGGACAACCTAATACTTTCGTATTGCTATCTTGGAATCTAAAAACCTGAAGACTACATGCTAATCATACATAATGTATGGTATGAATAGCGCCATTTCCCACGATGGTAGCAGATTCCGATCAATTCAGCGCGGATCATACCACGCTTCAACTGTGAATCTCATATTTTCTACTTTACAAATCAAAAAAGAGGATCTACTATTCGGCACGAACTATTAGGTTGTCCGAAAAGTTTCTTTCGTTTTATAAGCAAATAATAGACGCACAATATTTTTTGTTTTATATTAATTTATTGAATTATGCATAGCAATAGAAATATAACAAAATGGCTCATACATAATTCAATAAAATAATATAAAACAGAAATTGTTGTTCATCTATTATCATCTTATAGAAGGAAAGAAACTTTTCGGACAACGTAATACTATCCTAAAGGAAAGAACTGTTTAATAAATATGATAAAACCTAATCAACCTACCTAATCAAAGGCAAACTTTTATTTCTTCATAAACACATATTATCTTCTATGAAAAGATGTGTATTTTCCCATTCTTTTCTATAACAATTTTCTATATCAATACGCAAGTGAAAATCGAACGAACTTATTGCTCAACCTGGAAACACATTAACGATCTAATCTTAGCTTAACCCAAGCCGAAATCCTCCAGCGGCTGTTCTAAAAACTTAAAAATGTCGCTATGAAAAAAGTACGCGATCCGACAGATATTAAATCGAAGAGGGAAAAAAGGAGGTTGCGTGCGATCTCCTTTCTCCGGCGTATTTGTATTTTAAAGCACAAAAGACGCGAAAGGGGATGATACGAGATCGAAGCGCGGAATAACGCGAGGGTGGTGGCTCTCTCGGTATAAGGGTGGTCGCAAACAGAATGGTGGGGCGTCCTCCCTCTCGCATTCTCTCTCTTTCTTCGTCTCCCTTTCCACCCGATGGAAGGATGCAAAGGTGTGGGGTTGGGTTTCAACCATGATTTCCATTCGCCAGCCATCCATCTTGTTTGAGACTGGAAACTGACAGATAGACGCGGATCCGAGTGCCGGTGACGTGGCAAGTCTTGCACGGCTATGCAGACGGTCGTGTTGGTGCACGTGCTCGCGCGTCCTCGTGTATGTACGCGCGACGTTACAGAGCAAGTGTACACGCGAGGAACGTGGAGCGTCGGCCAACTTCCGTATCCGCGTGAAAAATTCATTTTCGACGACATTAGCGCGCCAAGAAATTGCTTTTTCTTTCTGCCGGACGCTCGGCCTCCTCTTGTCGATCGACGCCGATTGACGTGTTGGCTGAGCTCTCGACTTCCTAGGTGGAATTTGTTGAAAGCAGCCTTCCACAAAATCAATTCGCTATGTAAATGATTCTCACGGTAGACGAGTTTGTTCCAACGCTCGGATTGCAAGTTTATTTTATCGATTCACTTTCGCTACATAATTTTTTGCATCGTAAGATCTACGCTCGATTTTCTGCAATATCAAATATATATATATATTTTATTAACACTTTGACTGCCACGTGGATCATATATGACCCACGGTTTCTCCTGTGACGCCACGGTGGTTATCGGTGACCGGAGCGCTTCAACTTCTTACAATTGTAAAAATTAAATGAAAATTGATAGTTAGGGCATTTTGAATATAACCGATAAATAGAAGATACTTTGAAATAAAAAGTGCCCCATTGAACAATTAAACGTTTTTATTAGAGCATCAATAAAAAAAATGAGAGCAAATCTTGCTTCTAACGGTGCACTGTGTTTGCGTCCATATCTTTGAGGGGTAATCTACAAATATTATTATAAACACACTTTAGAAAATAATCGTAAATGCTGCTTTATAATCATATAATTGAGAAATTTATAATTCTACACGTTTCAACAATATATTCTGCACGTTTTGCTTGCGACGAAACAACGATGCGAATGGTCTGTTGAAATAAACGAAGCCTTGTTTTGATATGTCGCTGTCAACTGTTACCAAAGCGCCACGGTGGTCACCCGTGACCACCAACAAGACAAACTGTCCATTGGAAAAGAATGTTGTCTTACATTATCAATTTATTATTATTTTGCCATTATATGCTTTGGATAATAAAAATACTCCCGTGGTGTCCTCAGCCAAACATGTGATTTCGACGCGGCAGTCAGAGTGTTAAAAATAAGGAAAAATTAGAAACAAGAAGTATAGTGACATTTCCAAAATTTCAAATTGGCATGCTACGTTGACCTTTAATTTTTTAGTATTTGTATTCCTTTCCCACTTTCTATTCCTTTCTAATTTTCAATGAAGTATGAATCTCTAAAAATTGGTCACTTCATACGCTGTAACCTAAAATTTGCAATTCTAGCCATTAATTACAAAGGAAACTGGTTAGTGTCCCGCAGAACGCTTTTGCTTTTTTTAGAACGCAGAACTTTTTTTAAGAACGTTTACTTTTTCAATATTTTTTGCGTAGCAAATGGAGAATGAAATTGAACTTTACTTACCGAACAAGATTAACTGTAAAGATTTATATTTTTCGCTTTGGAACAGTTCTTTCTGAAAATATAATTTTTTAATATTTTTGTATCGACGTATAATCTTATCAATAAATTCTTATCGATGATATAAATCTGTAAAATATCTTTTTCTTTACTTTTCAGTCAATATCTTGGCATCATTACTTCTTTTGATTGTATCTAAAGGAAGAATCTTACTTATGAAATAATTAACGTTTACCCTTACTTAAAGTCGGTATGGCAACTAAGATAAAATCAAAAGCGTGTATTTGCTTAACTGTAAGCTGTACTTATCACTATTTCCGTTATTTCCACCTATTCATGACGTAAGCGTGCATTGTACCGTACTACGTAATTATCTCAAGCATTCAATCATCAACTATCTATTTAATAAAAGTCGTGACCGAATTCTGTGGCGAGTTTCTATGCATTATCTTACATGTACGCTAGAAACAATCAATCCTTTCAATCTGGCTCTCTGTAAGCGAATTAGAAACACCTTACGTTCATTTTTTATTCCAACAACATTTTCTTTTCAGCTTGATTATGAATTGACTATCTTATAATCTACTCTAATTTTTCTATCAAAAGCAATGAAGCTTAAATGTGTGTTCCTGACACTGGTATATATTAGGTTATCCGAAGTTTTTTTCGTTTTATGAGGCAATAATTTTTTTCTTTTATATTATTTTGTAAAATTACGTACTATCCATTTTGTTCTGCTGAGATAAAAACCGAGACATTTCACAGACTTGGTTTCACGTTTGCACGAAGATGCACTGTTGCAAACAACACGTTCGCGAAAGAAAGATACTTTCCGGACAACCTAATATATTACTAGAATTTTAAGGAGCTAAAAGGATTATATAATAGTAACTGTCTTCGAAGTTAAAACTGAAATAATGTACAAATTTATTTCTAAATTTACATAATTTACAAATTTTTCTACGTTTTTACGTAATTTAGAAATTTACTAAATTTATGAGAACCGAAGGTATTTACAAATTTTTATACATATTTATGTAATTTACAAATTTACTAAATCTGCAAGATCCGACAGGCTGCTGCGGATCACCTCCTCCAAAGTTGAATTCGTTGATGCAGTATTTGGTTTATCGCTCGTGGTAGCGTCTAGCGGTGGTGGTACCATCGGTTGCTCTTGAACGTTGTTACCCAAATTGTAATAACACCCATAGGTGCTCTTTTCTAAATCCACATACGAACTTTGTGGTGTATATTCTACATTTATTTCCTGTTGATATTGCATTTGACTTTCGTATTGTGGTTGTGCATTGTACATCGGATGATTGTACATTTGATATGAATATTGATCTGGCAATGGATGTTGTGTTGACGTTCCTTGATCAATGTAGTAAACCGATTTCTCAGGAGCGTATGGCTGTTGGCTGCCATACTGGTGATAATTGAACATGCAAGGTGCTCTTGTTTGTGGTTGTATAATGGTTGCGGCGGCGTTACTCGGATACGTGTGCGTAATATTATTCATCGCTAAGTTTTCAACATTCCAATTGGCGGTCAATGCAGCAGTGTCAGTCTTTTTGGCAGAAGCAGCTTTCACATTCACAGATTTGATGTTTTGTCCAGATTTCAAAATCTGATCCTTCTTATATTTCATCCTGCGATTTTGGAACCAGATTTTGATCTGTCTTTCTGTCAAGGAAAGCGCTGTTGCCATTTCAATACGTCGTGGACGACACAAGTAACGAAGACGGCTAAATTCTTTCTCCAGCTGAACTAATTGCGCACTGGTGTATGCTGTCCGGGAACGTTTAGTCAATTTTTTTTGTGGTTCTGAAATTAAAAATGTATCTTTTATTTAATGAATATATCTGAGAAGGTTTATTAAAAATTATAGTTAGGGAAATTAGAGTTTTCGGAATTTATAAGAATAGGAATTCATAGTAAAATTGTTCTGATTTAGAAGATTTTATATTTCTAATTTCTATATGATAAAAATATAATTTTCGCCTGGAAATAGCTTGGAATTTATAAAAATAAGTTGACTATTTCTTTCAGAAGAAATTTTTCTTTCAAACCGACTATTTTATTTAGCATTATACCTACACATTCAACATGTGTTACGACCGTTCGCGGAGAGACGCGATCGCGCGGAAACGCGTCAGCGAGAGGCGTGTAAACTCTCGCTATGATTCTCATAGTCAGTCGTTTCCCTGTTTCGATTAGGATAACAGAAGTAGTCTGAGTGATTGTAACACTGAATTAACAGGGTTAATATACGCTTCTACTTTTAACAATATCTAAAATTATAATTAACACGTTACAAATGATTTAACGATCATACAACTAGTTTCTTTTATAATTCCACTCGACTTTATCATATTTCTCGACGTATTCGTTTGACTAAGCGACCTAGATTTTATTTCTCTGAACCTCTCGATGCATTCGGTTTGAATCCTCAAATCATACTGACTGCCCTTCGATTTTGTCCTTTGTCTTCTCTTGGAGACGACCCCCACCACGCTCGGGTCTCGCAACTGTTCGTGCCTATCACGTATGCCATCTTTTTTGCGTAGGTAAACTAACGGACCGAAGGCGAATCGATGTTTTCTAGAACTCTCTGCTCGACAACTATGTGTTTATCGCTATTTTGTGTATATCTCGCCGGTCATGTAAGACGATCTCTCTGCGAGAGTGTAGTAGCAAGGGAGACGGTTAGGAACACGGCCGGTTAGTAAGCCTCGGGGCATAACATGTACAACATATACAATATACATTCGCGATTATAGCACGTTGAAAATATTGTGTAAATATAAAATTATAAGAAATTGTATAAGTTTTAAGTGAAAGTTTTATAATCGTAAGCCGATTATCTTTTTAACAAAGACTTTATGGTTTCAACGAATTGTTTACACAAGATTCTTTGAACGTGTAATTTGGACGGGATAGAAATATAATTTCCTTGTAGAAACAGGAATCGTCTGGAGAATGCGAATGGAGAAGGTATCAAGGGTCGCTCAGTGGGAAACTCGTCAGCTCACGAGGTGGCTATGTTCCTGCTGTGCGACTCAAAGGCTCAACACTGAAGCCGTATTATTGGATTAAATGGTCCTGGCGTGAATTTACAAGCAAATACGATTCGTCAATGACACAGATGAAACAAAGAGAACCGCCTAGTCGTCGAGGTCGCGAGGCTCGCACGCGACAATTTGTCGATCGATGATTGATAAACGACGTTGCCTGACGCAACCTGACTCTGCCAGGAAAGCCGTGAAAAATAGAAATAATCGATTGTGCTATAAAAGTGTGCTGTAAAATTGAAACTATTCGAAAAATGATCGTCTTCCATTTAATTCATAGTTATTATAGATATAGTATATTTATGATTTTCGCTCTCTTTTTTTTTTCTTTTTACTGTTCGAATTCTTTGTTGTTTCTCACGATTGAATTAAAAGTTGTTTGAAAATTATGTGGATCCAGGTAACACTTTCTGTACCTGTAGAAGAGTCGAACGCTCTATCGGAGACTTCAATGAAAGAAAAGAAATAGAATTCCTTATTTTCCTGTGTAACTGAACGAGAACAATGGATAGAAATTGGTATATAATTAAACACGTGTGCAAGTTTCAATATTTTATCTTCGTCTAGTGATACGTCAACAGCCTATTGCGACATGCGATGCGAACTACGTGTTCTTTAGGTATTTCTGGGCATATCAATGCCCCGAGGGGAAGAAACATTCGAGTAACATTGGAGGAAACGTTATCGCGGAAAATGGACGCCAGATTTTCACGTTCTGATCGATCTACGAAGGTAGAAACACGCTCGATCGTGAAACTCGTGACGAAAATGATAAAGACGTTATCTGTCTATCGACCTCGTTGATAAGCTAATTTCGTCAAAATTCCTGAAACTTAGAAACGATAAGGAAATATTCGAAAAAGAAATCATCCTCTGATTTAAATATGACTAGACAAATTTTCTTAAGGGAAGAAAAGATTTTTGACATAAAAATTTGTCGAAATGAAGAATTTTCAATGAAGCAGAAAACTATGATATCGAGATAATTAAGGTGTATTTTCGCAACCAATAAACGTGTCACCACTGACCCAAGGATAGCAGTCCATCATCTGGTGACTCTGTTTTATGTAAACCTATGTAGAGCATCGACGAGCAAGCGGGACGAGAGCGCCGTTTTATAATCCCTCGAGACTAAAGTCTCCTAAATGGGCAGCTCGTTAATCAAACTTGATTCAATAATGTCTACAGGAACGTCTATTTGCTGTAGAATCTGTGACAGCGTCGGACGTTCTTGTTTAACGTTGCTGTGTAATTTTACCTATCAAATAAAAACGTTCGCGTGTTTTCTTTTCCTTTGTAATCGGCTTATTTTAAACGTGCGTTAATTTTACCTACTTTCCATCTACTAACTAAGAAAATGTACTATTTTAAATGCTTCGTTAAATGTGCACTAGTAGATATATAAATATTTAAAGTGAACAGGATTGATAAAATAAAAGTAAACAATTTTCAATAAACTTTCTTTTATGTGGATATTATACTATTTTAAGAAACGTTAGATCTAAAAATCTAAATATTATATATTACATACAAAATGGATAATTTTTTAATCAAATTTTCTGTTAGATAAAAATTCTCCAGATATCTTTAACAATTCAGTATAAAAATGATTTACTCTTCTTAATTCGTTGATCTGAACGAAAATCTATACTACACTCTTCTGTTTCGTAAAGAATTGTAAAGAATTAATTTGAATTTATAAGAATATGAAGTAAAAATAATACTTTTAAATCAGAAAAATTTCAAGGATCAACTAAACGTTACTCAACCATCCGAAAGAAACTAAATTCCATAAAAATAAATAAATATCAAGATAAATACCTTGTACTGATGGCGGATTCGTTCCTGCTACAGTAGGGACCTGCTCCTGCTGCGTTGTTGCCTGTATCTCCTGCATTGTTGGCTGTGTCTCCTGCATTGTTGCCTGTATCTGCTGCGTTGTTGGCTGTGTCTGCTGCATT
Source organism: Bombus pyrosoma (assembly GCF_014825855.1). Classification (NCBI taxonomy): domain Eukaryota; kingdom Metazoa; phylum Arthropoda; class Insecta; order Hymenoptera; family Apidae; genus Bombus; species Bombus pyrosoma. Next base: position 1,686,246 of record NC_057787.1, on the reverse strand, counting down.
GTTGCCTGTATCTGCTGCGTTGTTGGCTGTGTCTGATGCATTCTTGCCTGTATCTGCTGCATTCTTGCCTGTATCTGCTGCATTGTTGGCTGTGTCTGCTGCATTGTTGCCTGTATCTGCTGCGTTGTTGACTGTGTCTGCTGCATTGTTGCCTGTATCTGCTGCGTTGTTGGCTGTCTCTGCTGCATTGTTGTTGCCTGTATATGCTGCGTTGTTACTTGTATCTGATGCGTTGTTGCTTGTTTCTGCTGCAAGTATTTCCTTTGTTCGCCATTTATCCACATCAGGTTTCTGAACCCGTTCATCTCCCACAAATTTTGCTCGTAATAGCCCGTAGTCAAGCCATTCTGGTATGTACACATAGCGTAGTTATCGTTAGTGCAGCTGGATGCGGACGAAATGGGCGAAGATCCGATGCTCATCGATGACGGAGATGAGTTGTTGGCCATGTTGTTCTGCGATGGATAATTGTTCATCTGTCCGTTGTTCATGTCTTCAAAATGAAAACTGTTTTTCGAGTTAGTTCACTTGTAACGTTCACTAGGTAAAGCGATAGGTTGGATGTTTCAGAGGCTACTGAGTATGTACGTAGCATTTCTTGCCAATTTATAGTTTGTACTGCTCATTGGGCCCGACCAATCAGAACCATCGATTTTCAAAGATAGTAAACCCTTTTGTCTTCTGGGGGCTGTCATTGATGGCTCCACCTACTACAATCGGGGCCTGAGGGCATAAAGTGGTCACAGTTTATGATTTCCCAGGCCACAGGTTACACTGAACTTTTCACTAATCCTCCTGTTACTGATTCGTTCAGGAAAGTAGACCATAAACTTGTGCGTTCTTGGTACAATTTCCATTACTTTTCATAAATAACATCTTGCACTGAATCTTGGAATTTCTTTTTTATATCTTGTATCATTTCTCGCACATCTGATCGTCCATTCGATTCAATTGTTTTCTTTTTTCAATAAATATTGTTTTCTTCGAAAACTATTTTTATAAATAAATTTTGTAGGGGAAGTTGACGTTGTTTTCGTATTTCCTTCATTTTCCACTCGAATAATTTTTGTCTCATCTTACAATAATTTTAAACGATTTTTCTATCAACTTCTTCAATTCAGTCTTCAAGATTAGACAAATCACGAGCTGATATATTATGAGTAACGCGTTTGGCGCTCTATTCCAGAATTTTGAACAAGACTGTCTCTCAGATATTCTGTTATATATGAGCATTGACCGGGCAGTATGACCGATTCACAAATACAATTCAATGAAGAGGTATCTTGTATACAGCTACGTTCGAGTATTGTATAATTCGACCTCCTTAAAAATGTCAAATAATTTTGTTTAAATGTTGTACGTTATTACATTTAAATAAAATTGAAATATCGTGTAGCTTTATGAAAATTTTAAATGATTTTGTTTAAGTCTTCAATATAGAATATATAATGTATAATTTCTGCATCCATAATAATCTACCGACTCAAATATCTACATTTATTATTTTTCTATGGAAATGACATTTTTCCAATTTCTCTATTATCTTACATTTTTCCAATTAAAAGTCACATGGTGGAAAAACAAATTTTGTGCATTTCAAGCGTCCACCGATTATCAAATACATCAAATAGTTAGGAATTCTGATTTATTTTTATTTCATGACAACTAGGAATAAATCTCAGCAGAAACGATGCGGAATCGGTTCACGGTCCAGTTTCCCAGACACCAAAGCGAGAAATTGAGCCGCGTCATTCCTCCGCTATTCCCCTTGCCCGGTTACATCCAACATCCCCTTTTTCTTTGCCACTGTATCCCTTCCCCCCTCTTCTATTTTCTCCATTCTGCCTGGTTTTCCCTTCTAACGGTATCAGCCATTCTCCTTCCGCGCTGAGAGCTGTCTGCAGGCTCGCACCATCGGTTTTCCCACCTACCCATCCCCCCTTTCTATACCACCCCGCTGGTCACTGCCTCCACCAATTCTTCCTTCTCGTCGACGAACGAACGCTCTCTTTTTTCATGTTGAATCGTTCTACGGACAAAAATCGTTGTTTGAAGTAAAAAGAATATCGTGTTCTGTTCATAGGGGGTTGAAGGGGTGAACCCAACAGAAAAACCACCGTTTGCCATTGTTTCTTCAACTGATTCCATTCTTAGAATCTAGACCGATTTTTTCTATAGAAAAATCTATAATCGTGTATTTTTCTTTTTTTTATAATGAATACACTGCAAATTTTTGTGCATTTGTGGAATATTTTCGGATTTTAAACAAATTATAGAGAATGCACATAAAATGTAAACGTATATATATATATACGTTTACATTATATATATACTTATTTTTATAAACTTATATATTCTATTTATATATTATAATTTTATATATATAAATATATATATATATATATTTAAATATTAATTATAAATATAAATTTTAATATTATAATTAAAATAATAATTTTAATATAATAATTTATTAAATTTTTATTATTTTATTGATTATTTATAAATTAATTTTTCCATTTTTTTTAAAATGGAAATTACTATATTAATAATTTTAATTAAATTAATTTATAATATAACAAATGAGATTATAATTATTTAATTTATATAATTAAAATTATAATTATTTGATTTATGTAATAAATAAGATTATAATTATTTAATTTATAAAATGAATATTATATATATAATAATATTATTGAATATATAAAGTATAATTAAAAGAAATAAGAAAAAATAAAGTTAAAATTTAAAGTAAAAATTTAAATAACTTATAAATTTAAAAAAAAATTATTTAAAATAATATTTAATGTATTTTATTAGTATTAAATATATTAATATTTAAATGATAAATAAGCAATAAATTTATAAAAATAAGTACCACCTATTTTTGGATCAATAGAATTGTCCAAGATTGAATTAGGGATTATAGATTTTGAACAATTTCTAATTGAATCAAATTTATTGAATTAACCGGTAGATTAGAAGGGGAAGGCTATAGAATAAGCAATAAATTTATAAAAATATATTATAAAAAAAAATATATATATATATTTCATATTATAATACATTGTAAAGTATGTATATAATATGTCATATATTACACGATATATGCTTAAAGCATAATAGTCTTCCCAATATGAATCCACTTAAATGATAAATAAAACAACTTTCTATTGAGTTCTAGTTGGAAAAACATGAATTTTCAGCAACATTACTTTGTCTGTTAGTGAAAGGAGCTATCCTCAATATCATAATTGTTACCTACATTTTACAGACCCTTCTGCTGAGGTAGCAGCCATATATACCGTTGGTTTTTACTGTTGAGATTGGTCGGACTGGGTTTAGGAGAATCTATTGTAATAAGGACCGTTGCCTATTCAAACCTCATATTTTATTGCTTGTGTAGCAAGGTGGAATGATGGGTACAGTGAAACTAGTAGGCTAAATGCCTAAAACATAGGAATGCTACTTGCCATAAATAACCTCATACTTTACCAATGCTAGCAGTCATGAAATTTAAAATTAGTTTTTGGCAGTTTGAAAATTTACACCATGGATTAAAATATTGATTACAATTATTTTCATATTTGTTAATACATTCTATCAAAAAGTTAAATGCACTTTCTTTTCCCACTGATTTCGAGCCTTTTGAAAATTATTTCAGTAACTCGAAGATAAAGAATTTTCGAAAAAATTGAAGTTCTTCAAAAGGTTTAATACCTGAATAGATATGGTCGTAAATATCGTTGTATTCAATGGCGCATGACACTTTAAGGTTTTTTCACAGCCACTTTGTAGGTTAGTTAGAGGCTGAATTTAAGCAAGACCCGGTAAATGAATATGTCAACAAGACGGCTAAATTAGAGCAAAAAATTGGCTAAAATTAGAGCAAAGGCAGTACTTCTGTCCTTTTACATCCGCTTTCCTCAAATCCTTTTCATAAATCTTAAAAATACGTTGCTTGGTACAAAATCAATGCAGAAATCTAAATACAATTGGCAGGCGATTTTAACATTTAAGAAAACTGACCTTTTGAAAGATTAGCTGGAAAGCAGTCAGATTTTATGCAACGCTGGTTAATCCAAAACGTTGGAATTTTCCATTCAGTTGCACCGACAAATCGGAAGTTGGGATAAACGCGACTGGAAAAGTCAAAAGGCTTTTCGTCGAGGACGTTAAAGGCTCATCGTCGTTGTCGTTCTACGTAAGAGGCACGAAGGACGTAAACGCCTTATCAAGACGGCGCTCTAATCCCTCGTTGGATCGCGCTTGTCTGCCATGGCAGTCGTCGTAGACCGTCCCGGTAATTTATGGCGTTTTAACTTCCCCTCCGCGGCACAGATTAGTATGGAAAATCCTTCGTGTCGATCGGTCTGCGATTACGCCAGCCTCGATTTACGGTGAAATGTAGGCTAATATTGGCCCACTTCTGTCCCGCGTGCAGCCTAGCGTCGAGCTTGTGATCCATCGATCGATCGGTCGTCACCTTATGATTCCACAATGTTCAACTTTGATATCTTTTTACTTTGTAACGTGAATGAAAATAAGCAATGAGTAGATTGCGGAATTTTATGCAAATTAATCGTTACGGATATACCGTAGAATTTACAGAAATTTCTGCTTTTCTGAACATAATTCAAAAATTAACACCTGCGTAGAAATTTGCTTTATTCACGAGATACTATCACGAACATGTTTCCGATATTTTATATATTTTTGCATATTTCGTACGATACGTGGATTTTTGGATCTGCAAATTATTTTTATAAATACAAAGGTATCTGTTTAATTACGATGTATCTTCCGAAAGTATTATTTTCAAATAGTCTTTTGCAAGTAGTGGTAAATTGGCCAGAATTGACGTAATAAAGGTGATCGATTATTAGAAATCATATTAGCATGCAGACAGATATTCTCAAAAAGATCGGGTATTGTTAAATTTCAATATTTGCATAGAAGAAAAATAATACAGTATTAGGTGAATGATCCTGATGCAAAAATTTCTTAATACCAATAATATTCTTTTATGAAAAACTATCTTTAATTAAAACTCGAATATAGTTAGTTAATTTTCATATCGTGTTGAAAACAATTCCTGCAAGGTATTTCTTCACCAACACTACATTTATATTTACGAAATTTGACCTAACTTTAGGCAATATTATGCCTGTCTTGTTGACTTATTCATACACCGGATCTTGCTTAAATTGTAATATTCTTTTATGAAAAACTATATTTAGTTAATCTTCATATCGTGTTGAAAAAAATTCCTGCAAGGTATCTCTTCGTGCATACTATGTTTATGATTACGAAGTACTTATCGCAAGGTACTTAAGCTATCGATGGCTGCTTAAAAGATCAAGTGCGCCGCTTATACGTTTCATTTTGCTAGTGCTTAATGACAAGTAAGACAAAGAGTACGTTAAGGATGATTATTATATGACTGATACTTATCAAACTTTGTTTCCATTAGATAATTGTGCACAGGTATTCATGAAATATGGCATGGAAGATGATCCGATACTAACTATTCCAGACAGTAACCTTTTACGACCCTGATGGTAGAAACATGTTCCTTTCCATTGAGCATACCACTGACGCCATGTAAGCTTGCGTGTGTATAATGTTTCATAATTTTGAATAATCAGAAAACGTTATTATCAATAAAGAAATAGTATCTCAGCCTCGTATCATTTTTCCCTTGAATTGCAATATAATTTCATTAACAGTAATGTAATCCAAATGACTAATTTGTAATTTTGCATATGAGTTAGACAGATTTTCAAGGATACATTCGTAGGAACTTGATAGATTTTTCGTACAACAGTGAGGCAAGTTTACTTTTCTCCATTATATGTTATATATTTTTCATATAATTTTCTTTATTCTAATTGCTTTTATGCAAATGTTAGGAATCAAATTATTAGGTTATTCGGAAACTTTCTTTCGCTTTATGAGAAATAATAGACGCACAAGGATTTTTGTTTCATATTATTTTGTCGAATTTCGTACGATTCATTTCGTTATATTGAGATAAACACATTTCACAGACTTGATTTCACGTTTGTACGAAGGTACGCTGCTGTTTGCGAAAGAAAGACACTTTCCGCATAACCTAATACATCAGAGCAAATAAAGAGTTCGATGGAAAATGATCTCTAATCTGTAAAAATTATTCTAAATATTAATACGTTCGATGCTAACAAAATACATCTGTATTTACCTGTTTCCTGGAACTGCACATTTTATTCACGAGAAACGCCTTTACTTTGANGCAGCGATGATCATTCTAACGATTCTCCACTGTTTTGTTCAATCGCCCAATGGAATTTTTTGAAACACACGAGAACTACAATTACACTGGTTGTGTTAGTAGCACGATGTTACTTATTGTTACATAATCAATGACGTGGTGTAACGTATACGTGAATGCAACAAATATATTTAAATACTTTAGTATATATTCTTATAAAGACTTGAAAATTCATAACGAAATCTCTTAGAATCTAAATAATATAATCTCCATTAAAACAAAAATACTTTTAGTCTTACTACTCTTCGAATATTAAGTCGTCCGAAAAGCTTCTTTTATTTTATAAGGAAATAATGGACGCACAACATTTTTCGTTTTCTATTATTTTATCGAATTACGTATGATCCATTTTGTTCTTGTTGAGAATTTTGGATCTTAATAGCCGAAATAATGATATAGAAACACTAAATTTACACTTAGAATTTATATTAGAATAGTTATATAGTTACTTGATAAACGATTTCAGAGATATTCATCGATACATACTTGCACGCGTCATACCTTCTTCCATACCAGACTGTTAACTGAACAGTTTTCCTTTGTTTTCGAGACGTCGCGCGTCTCACATACATCCACACACTGATATTCACATACAAGTATCGCTACTACGCAGCTAACCTAGTCTAACACATAAAATTATACATATCTAGTTCTACATATATAGTTCTACCAAAATAAACATCACAGCGTTCGACAGATTAGGTTTCATGTTTGTATAAAGACACATCGTTGTAAAAGACGTGTCTGTAAAAGAAAGACCTTTCTCGGTCAACCTGATACATAAATACGCATATCGAATTACACGAAGAAAAATATTGAAAAATTAGTCGAATTCCATTGCCCTCAATTACCGCTGTAAAAAGTTACTTATTTGACAATTGAAAAAACAATAAAATTCGGAGTAAATACGTCCCTCGATAAATATTAAATCAGCGGCAATTTCGGCCAGAGGGTTGCTCCCAAATGACGGCGAATATTCCCGGCGGTCGGATTTCCAGATCGACGAGTCGTGCCTCTGCTTTTGTATAATGTAATCTAGAAGTTTGACAGGGTCTGACGGTGGATTGCCTTCAGCCAAGGCTAGTCGGGGCGACGAAAATGGGGGAAACCAGGATACGAAGAATGCTCGCGTGGTGTGAGTCGCCGCGAAATGGGGGTCAGAGCTACCGCATCAAAGGATTATCTCTGATATAGAAAAGTAATTACAACCGAATTACCATCTGCTTTATTCCAATTTTGCCACGTTCCGTTCGAATTTCTGGTTTTTAAGAACAGGTAAATTCAAAACAGCTTAATTTTATTGCAATAGTAACACCTGTTACAGCTATGTTACATTTATGTTAAATGGTCAATCTTTCATCTAACTTTATACTTGCTATAGCTCTGTTCAAATATTCGATCGTCGCTATCCAACTGGCAATCGTATGATGTCTATATCAAGAGGAACATAAATGAGGTTTAAAGAGATTTATAGAGGACTATAGAGAGGAAGTTCACATAAACAGGAGTAAGACGTGGATTTCGTTGTAAATGTGTTGCAAACGTTTGTAAATATTTGCACAAGTAAATAAATTTAACAGATCATTTTCATTGGATTTAATTCATTGAATGGATTCATTATTGGTAAAGATTATGTACACTGATATATTGCTAAAGCTTGCTTTACAAGAATTCTTACCGGAACTTCTTCCAAATCTTTTTCTATTCATATTCTAATACAATTTTATTGCTGAATATCTACGATTAATTACCTGTTAGTCAATCACTTGCCATTCAATAACTAATCAGTGAATGACAAATAACAAATAATCCATTCTTGTATAATGTATTGTACAGTACGTTCATAGCACACAGTAGAATCATTCCAACAGCAGAGCAAAAGAATTCTGTTCACGGTAAGCCACAAAGCACCTCGTCGAAAGATGTGCCTGGTCAGAGCAACCACTCAGCCCCTTTCTGTGCGGCTCGTCGTGTAACATATGCTTTTATCTAAATTAAACAGTGTCGGCGCGATTTTCATTTCCTGGTCTGAAGCTGCTGATGTTATCCGCAGGATAGCGCGTCGCGAGAGCGTTGCTAAGGGTTGGGAAAGCTCAGCCCTGCCAGTGCTCGACCAACCCTCGTGTCTCTCTCTTTCTCTCTTCGCCACCCTCTTCATCCTTCTTCCTGTTCTCCTTCGCTGTACCGCGGCTTCGTCGCCTTATACACCCGTTTCTCTATACCTATGCACGCGCTCCTTCCCTGCTATCTGGTCGTATTCTAACACCGAACTCTTCATCCCCCTCTTCCTGTTCCACCCTCTCGTTCTATCGCCTGGACAAGTTACACGGTGATTCGTTGCTCCCTAGAATATGCCCGGGATATTTCGTGCACTGGAATTATGCTCGTGATTGAGATTGTAATTCGGGGAACTAAGAGTAGAGATGATTCGAATAGCGAGAAAGTTTTATTGCCTTGGAAGCTAAGTGATTATGGATTTAGTCATTAGGTGGTATTGACAAAAATCCGCAATCACTTAGTTTCCAAGCCAATAAGACCCAATAGAATAGATGCAGGTAGATGGATGATTTGGATGATTTGAGCATTGAAAGGATGATTATGATGATTATAGCTCTGAGAATATAAATGTTGATTTGCAAATTAGTACTTCTATTATCGTGTGAAGAGAAGTATATACCCATTGCAATGATTAAAGAAGACAACTTATTTAACCTCAATCTATAGATATTGTTTTGCAATCATTAAAAGCACATAAGCAAGATGTTCCTAATCATTTTCAAACGGTGGATAGATCTTTTAAACAAGGAAAAATAACAATTCGCTGATGATCTGTCTTAACGAAGAGATTCGGGCAGAAAAGAGTAGCTTTCACGTTTTGGTAGACGCGGAGGAACCGATTGTTTGCGAGGACTCGAGGTCGAACGCAAGAAGCGGTCACGGATATGACGCGTTTTTATCGACGAGGCGATGGGCAGATCGAAGCGAGCCGTAAACGTGGAGGCCGGATACCAAGATCCTCGCGAGCAGATAGAAAAGAAGGCATCCCACTTTTATACTCTGGAGGTTAAAGTTTACCAAGTTATTCTGACTTTCCCTCCGTCCTCGTCGTCGCCGGTTGGTATCGCGCGGGAAAAGCTACCCCGTCAGCTCGGTTGACGTCTCGCGTCATAGTCACCCTCGTCCCGTCCATCTTCCATCCCCTTTCTCGTCTTCCTCCGACTATCTTCTCGTTCTTCCTCCCTTTTCCAGATTCTTACCGTTCTGTCATCCTTCGATCGACTTTCCCAAGTTTTCCAACTTTCAGGACATCTTTTAAGGAAGCTTCGAAAACTCTTGCTGCTCCATGTTTATGTAGATCTATAGCGCGCAGCGAATTCTTGAAATTAATTCTTTCACACTGCAATAAAACGAAGAGTTTAATAGAAACGATTTCATTTTATTCTATTCGCTTATAGAGAATTTATGGACAACCATATGCAAAGAATATATGTTTTAAACTTTCCATAGAAATATGAATAATAATTGATATTATATGAATAATACAAATAATGAATGACATGAATAATATGAATAATCGTGCTGCGCATGGTGACGTGTAAAATTTTAAACTTGTAGCACCATATTTGATGGTTTGGTCTGGTTTTTGATGGTTAAATCTGCATCCTGAAAGACAGACACTGTGAAAGGGTTAATGTTGACAATGTAAGAGAGACTCTGTATGAAATTTCTGCTCCATCAATTTTTTACCTGTTTATTTTGCAACAAATATTGCTAACCCACTGTAGATCATCTTGTTGCATACTTATTATTTTTTTTTTCACATATGATCTTAATATTAGGTTGTCCAAAAAGTTAGTGTGTTGCATCTTTCTCAGAGATTAGAAGGAAAAATAAATCATAATGGATTCCATTGTAAACTTAGAAATTCTTCTTAATGTGACTAATAAACAAAACTAAATGAATCAGAGTAACATTCACCAAGCCAATTCTATGTTCTAAAGTATTTATACCAACTGCATTGGAATAATTTTTCTCTTTTCTAACCTTAACTTTTGACTTGAAGTTTAGCTTTAACTTCAATCAGAGTAACATTCACCAAGCCAATTCTATGTTCTAAAGTCTTTATACCAACTGCATTGGAATAATTTTTCTCTTTTCTAACTTTAACTTTTAACTTGAAGTGTAGCTTCAACTTCAATCAGAGTAACATTCACCAAGCCAATTCTATGTTCTAAAGTATTTATACTAACTGCATTGGAATAATTTTTCTCTTTTCTAACCTTAACTTTTGACTTGAAGTTTAGCTTTAACTTCAATCAGAGTAACATTCACCAAGCCAATTCTATGTTCTAAAGTATTTATACCAACTGCATTGGAATAATTTTTCTCTTTTCTAACCTTAACTTTTAACCTGAAGTTTAGCTTTAACTTCAACTTTAATTTTAATCTTTTTGCAGTCTTTCATATTTCGTTTATTTCATTTATTTGACATATAATTATCCTTCAGCACGTGACAAAAGATTGATATTTTAGGTTATCCGGAAAGTCTCTTTCATTCTATAAGAAAATAATAGACGCACAATTTTTTTTCTTTTATATTATTTTATTGAATTATGCACGAACGTAATAATAGAAATAGAAATAATAGAAATAAAATTTTAAGTTTTACGTAAATAAAGGTATCTGTCGGATATCTAAAAGTAAAAATCGGATATCTTATATTGTTACAGTGTAACGTGAAAAGAGATTTAAATTCATAAATTTTCTTACTTTTAATGCTATTTTTTTACATTCTTATTTTTTTCTAATTTCTTTTCACTGCATCTCTATCGGAAGAAACGTGTTCACGGAACCGAAAGTTTTGCATTCGTAGAATTTTTGCTGTCCGCTCGCGACCATTTTTCTTTCCCGCCTCTCGCCTCTTTCTTGTCCCGTGTCTCAGCGTCGCGCAAAAAAGTTGGCAATTTTATAACGGAAGTTGGCTGAATACAAAATCAGTGGGCTGTCGCTCTTCACGGCCAACTTGTATCGTGTTTTAATGGAACTGACTCGACGCCGTCAACGAGGAGACACCGTAGACGATTCCTTCGCTTAAATTCTTCGACAAACCTCTTTGTACTTGTACCAACGGGATACCAATTTTATTTCAACAATAAAAAATTCTCATAATACAAAAATGATGAATGTTCATGATATATACATATACTTTTTTTCTTAATTCATTTACTATTTCTATTTTTATGTCTTCCAAATAATTTAAATTTTTCTATGAACATAATAAATATTTTGTTAATTGAATTTAATATTATAAATTTCATATCTTAAACATTATCACAGGTAATATAATTATTTATAATATTACTTCCAAAAAGTTAAAAGTACGCGTTCTTTTATATCAAATGTCCAAAATGCAAGAAATTTTAATGTCAAGGAAATATTATTTTCTCGGTCGTGCATTCTCAACTCTTCGTTATTTTATTTTATTTTATTATCTTTGAAAATCGCCATAGTGCCAACCTTTTTAGGTGAAACCCTTTTAGAAACTTATTGAAAAATCAACCATTACGACCCATAATAAAAGAGAAACACATTTTTATAAGACATGGAAACGTTGAAGATTTGAAAGATTACTTTGGTACTTGATGGTCAATCAGTCGGTTTACAGGGAAATTGTTTATTAAGCAGACAGGAAGTGAACAAGAGATAAATTTTCACTATTATCGCTAATATTCGCAGGTCAAAATGGCAGGCAGGCAATTCCAAGATTATTCACGAAATTTATCGCTATCGTAATCAGACATCTTAGCTTCTAGGTTTCTTCAATCGCTAAGATCTAAGCAGGCTAAGCCTATCAGGTTATTTCATCTATAGATATACACCTTTCAAAATCTGTTTTTGCTATCAGTTCGGTTGTAACACGTTAATGATGAGGTCGGTAGCCCTAAACTGTAAGGGACAATAGAAATGGTAATTTCCGTCTCCATGTCTGCTAATAGTAAGGAGGGAATTACAAGGTAACAACAAGTTAAACAGTCCTGTTGTAAAACAATAATACGGTTAGTGTGTTGCATCTTTCTAGGGGATTAAAAAGAAAAGTAAATTATAATGAATTTCATTCTATGCATAGAAATTCTTCTCAAAGTGATTAATAAACAGAATTAAATGAATTAGGGTGACATTCACAAGTCTTTATACCAACTGCATTGGAATAATTTTTCTGTTTCCTAACCTTAAATTTTAACTTGAAGTTTAGCTTTAACTTCAACTTTAATTCTGATCTTTTTCCAGTCTTCTGCTGGAATGTGTTAATTGCAGCAATTTGATATAAATCTCATTTATTTGACTGCATGTAATTATCCTTTAACGCGACACAAAAGTGTGATATATTTTGCCCTGTAACCTGCAATAGATTCAAGTATACTACTCCATAACGTTTACTTTTTGCAAAATACATTGTATTTGAGCGCTTTTTTCTAACAATATTATCTAAACACACATTCACATTATTAAATACTGCTTATTCCATGAAATTTATCATATTTTAACCATCCTAGAAAATATTGGTCACCAGTGACCAGTGTAATGTATTATGTTGAAGCAACTACTTCAAGAAATACTCTACATTTTTATTTATGTATATCCGTGTCCTGGAGACTGCTATTACTATATTATTATAAATAAGGAGAGATGTATATTATTGTACCCTTGAATATACATTATGTTTTGGTTCGCAAGGTCTAGGAACAGAGGAACTGATAAACAGTCTTCTATTTATGTTCCTTGTAGCCTTTAGCTAAAGCTATAAGGTTAACTTTTTTGGTAATGTCCTTTGCTATAGATGAACGTGCTCCCTACCATGTTCTTATTGTATTGTAACACTGAAAGAGTGAGGATCTGGATCAGTATACACTATATCTGTACTTTTACCTATTTCAATATATATTTCCATTACAAATTCATCCACTGGTTCCTCAATCAGTCAACCTCAACATATTACAATAAATATATATATACAATAGTACACATAAATGATTATAATGAAATTGATACAGACAAGTATAACCATGTTTCTCTCTTAAAGGTATTAATTTTATCAATAGCACATATCATATATACAATATATACAATACATATATACAATAGTACACATAAATGATTATAATGAAATTGATACAGACAAGTATAACCATGTTTCCCTCTTAAAGGTATTAATTTTATCAATAGCCCATATCATATATACAATATATACAATACATATATACAATAGTACACATAAATGATTATAATGAAATTGATACAGACAAGTATAACCATGTTTCTCTCTTAGAGATATTAATTTTATCAATAGCACATGTTATTTTTAAGAAGTGTAAAAGACAGGAAATACAGAACTCTGTATTTTAACCGGTTTCATAGTTCCACAAAATTATTTAATTCATTTAGATATTCCATAAAAAGTGTTCTCTTAATCACAACTCTCTTGCCGCTGTGTGACCCGAGGTCGCATATTATCACGTCAACCATTCAACCACCAACGGTGCCGTCGTATTTCATCCGCGGCAGATTCGCGTATCACAGTCACCTGGTTGCACTTGGCGTGCTCATCCCCTGTGTAACCCTTATCAAACTTCATTATTACAGGTTGTACAAACATAACAGTCCTTTGCAGGACTCTGCTTCCATCGAGTTCTAGACCCGTGAACCGCTTTCGCGGCGCATAGAAGGGGCCGTGTCTCGAGGGTTGAAGGGGGTTGCTTGCTCAACGGATGATATATTATCGGGTGCTGTTTGCGCTTTGACAACATCGCGAGGCATAAAAACGCTGACTCATTTAAAGCGGCCCCCGGGATTGCGCGGTGCTCCGGGAGGTTCCGCGTGCCGGCACCCCTCTCGATCCTCCTCTCACCCTCTTCCAGCGGCATCGCCGTCCAACCTCCCCTTTTCCGTTCTAGAGCGATTCACCCCTCTTCTTGTACCCATCTTTCCCTTCTTTCTATCTCTGTTTCACTGTAAGAGCCGTTCCAGCCTCGTTTTGTCCATCGGTTCCACGGCTCCTCGCTCCACACCCACCACCCACAATTTCCCGGTTTTATCCAGCACCGACTACCCCGTTCCTCCGATTCACCCCCATCTGGAGGACAGCTCCAGCATCTCGTGACTCTGTTTTCTTCCACGCCACTGGCGACTGGACTCATCCTCCTTCTTTCTCGTTCTCTTCTTCACGCTTCTGGCTTCCATCTTCGTTGCAAGCATTTTGCCTGCCTGTAGCCGCACCAGTGGCGCTGCTCCTCTTTTGGTTATCCACAAACTGTCTGCCAACGTTGCCCGTGGAATCAAGCCCCTCTCTCCCGCTGGAATCAAGCGATATCTTCTGTTTCTTTTTTCTTCTCTTTCTTCTTTTGCCGCAGGGAGGAGGAAAGAACTTACACCCTAGGTCGGTACAGCTAACGTCTCTTATAATTGCGATTCTTCCTATAATTCTTATTAAGGCTAATTAATTGCAATGGCTTGTATAATTCAGTTTAGCCAGTGTTTCCGCGTGAAAGGTTTGTTTGGCATTGGTATCTTCCATACCATTGGGATATCGAAGGTGCCTGAATGGTTGGAAAAACCATAGTTTAAATTACTCTTTATTGTTACATTTATAATCTTCGGGCAGATGTGATCATTGCAATACAAATAAATATAATGAGAGGGGCTTGAAAGTATTTGGATAATTAGTATAGTAGCATATCTGTAATTCTCAAACTTCTCCAAATAAATGTTTATTCAAAGGTACCCATTGAGCGATGACTATGTCACTTTGCAGAATTCCATTTCGCCAACCTAACCATCAATTCATACGGTAATTAATCGTACAAGACGATCACAAGTTCTATCTGTAATTTCTCTGTGGTTAGGAATCTTAGGCGTCGAAGTTCATACAGAGAGATGAGACAAGAGAAGAGTAGAGTTGTATCGTTTCATCTAACACTTTGACTGCCACGCGGAAATCACATGTTTCGTTCAGGACGCCACGGGAGTATTTTTATTGTTCAAAGCATATAATGGCAAAATAATAATAAATTGATGATGTAAGATAGCATTCCCCAATGTACCGTTTATCTTATTGGTGCCTTGATAACAGTTGATAGCGACATATCAAAACAAGGCTTCGTTTATTTTAATAAACCATTCGTTGTTTCGTCGCAAGCAAAACGTGCAGAATATTTTGTTGAAACGTGTAGAAGATATTAGTAAACAACATTTGTTCATTTTATATATAACATTAAGGTATGTTCACACTTCTAACCTCAATTATATGATTATAAAGCAGCATTTACGATTATTTTCTAAAGTGTGTTTATAATAATATTGGTAGATTACCCCTCAAAGATATGGATGCAAACACAGTGCACCGTTAGATGCAAGATTTAACCTCATTTTCTTTTATTGATGTTCTAATAAAAATGTTTAATTGTTCAATGGGGCACTTTTTATTTCAAGGTATCTTCTATTTATCAGTTAATTCAATTTTCATTCAATTTTTACAATTGTAGGAAGTTGAAGCGCTCCGGTCACCAATGACCACCGTGGCGTCACAGGAGAAACCGTGGATCATATATGACCCACGTGGCAGTCACAGTGTTAATAAAATTCAAATTCACCCAACTTGAACGTTCTGCATACTCTAATTAATGTAACAAAGTGATCACAAGTTGTTTCATACGTTCTGTCCCTAATTTCTTCCGCGGAGTAGCAATCTTAGACGGAAGTTCGTGCGAGTTTAGGTGAGAGGAGGGTGGAGGCGTAGGATCGGAGAAATGTGGGTCGCAAGGCGTCCCTCGAGTGGATCTGGCGGGGTATTCAATGGGGTAAATGGGCTATTGCATATTAAATACGCCGATAGGGGAACGAAACGAAAGAAGATGGGAGGAGGGGGACGTAGAATGGTCCTGGGTTCTGGGAGGAACGTGTGGAGCAATGTGTGTAAGCTTGATGCGGTTATTGATTACAGGCTACTGTCATTGACGGCCCGTCATATGGAAACGGTGACCGTTTTTCGTTACGCATACACGAATATGCCACGCTACAACGGGGCCATCGTACTCGCTCTCGCAAATGCCCATCAATTTCTACGCCCCGTCCTGTTCGATTCGCTACTTTCTCTTCTTCCGCTTCTTCTATTTCCCAATTTCCAGCCGTGTCGAACTTGCTTCGAATGGTTTTTTCAATGAAATTGTTACGACAAGTGACGGTTACTTGACGTACATCTTGAGTTTTGTCAAAATTGACGAACACGGCTTAGCAATTATATGAAATATATTGGACAAAATATGGTCGAATCGTTATGAAATTATAGTCAAATTCTTAGCCCTTAACGCTCTGACTTTTAATTGTAAATATCGGCCAGCAACTTCAATTTATTCTCATCATATTAGGTTGTCTGAAAAGCTTCTTTCGTTTAATAAAGTGATAATAGATGAAGAAGAATTTCTGTTTTATATTATTTTATTGAATTAGGTATGATCCATTTCGTTCTATTTCTATTATTATGTTCGTGCATAATTCAATAAACTAATATAGAACAAAGAACATTGTGCGTCTTATTATTTCCTTATAAAACGAAGGAAACTTTTCAGGCAACCTAATACTTCGACTTGCAAGTTTTTAAGTGTCACATTTGAAATGCTACAATGACGTGTATATAATAATATTAAAGTCATTGAAAATAATACTTATACTTATCTATGGAAGATATAATTAATATAATAATATCTATAATTCTTATTCTATTAATATAATTTTGATTACAATATCTATATAAATTATTAATTCGAATCGACTTAATAATCGAAAATGAATATATATTATACGAACGTGTCTGTTCGCCGAAAATTGCCTACCTGATTTTTCAACGTAGATGCATGCAAAACTTCCTAAACTAGACATTCTATGACGAAGGTACAAAAAGTTAGGTACAAATGTAAAATCTAAGCAAAAAAGAACACTAGGGATAAATAGGATTTCGACGTAGGCAACGTTGTAATTTCAATGAGTTAATTCGTGTCAGGTAAAGGAGGCACAAAACGAAAGGAAAAACAGTATAATCATATAATCGTATATGCTTCCAGAGAAAGATAACAATCTATGTAAAGATAATGGTCACTTAATAAATGAGGATGTCATAAATTTATGTACAAACAGGTCTATGTGATTCTTGCGAAACATTAAGAACGAATATTTCACACATATTCTAAACTCGTGTAATTTTCAATATCAATGGTATTTCACACTTATTAACAATCGTATCTGAAAAAAAAAAATAGTAACTTTATTGAAATTTGTGTAATTTTGTGTGTTAGGTTAGATTTGTCGCCTGTAGTGACATACATATATGAGTATCAGTGTGTGAAGTATGTACGTGCACAGCGTCTGGTAAAACAGATGAATGCAACTGTTCCGTTGGTAGTGCGGTATAGAAGATGGAGGGGCAAAGAGAATGCTGAGACGCGTGCAAATGTATATCGACGAAGATCTTGTCAATCACATATTAAATGAATCTGAAACTATTTTGATATCAGTTCTAAGTGTAATCTAAGTGTTCCTGTACATTTATTTCGGCGATTAAGATCCGCAATTCTCAACAAACTTTTATAGAATGGACTTCATTATTATTGGAAGCTTCCTTTCAAAATCGAAACAAAGCTATTTTGAGATTGAATGTTAATATCTAGATTTATTATAACTAAACTTATGTTTATGTAAAGTTTGATTTCCAAGAATGCAACTAAAGAAATGGAATGTAAATAGAGATTTCATATTCCAAATATTACAAACCACATACTTTACGTGTTTTGTATATTCACACATATTACGTACGTTCTATACATTTCTAGTTATTTAACCATGTTAACTGCGTTCGACGTGTGTACACGTCAATTCAAAACTTTACTTCGGTGCGGTTGACGTGTATACTCGTCGTGTGAAATAAAAGATTAACATTTACAATAAAAATTCTAAATTTTCGTGAAAAAGTAATATAAGGGACTTCTAGTTTTATGCTTCCTTTATACTTCCAGTAAACTTATTGTTTGTTTTATAAGAAAAAGTTTGATTATTTATTTAATTGTTTTGTGTTTTATACCAGCTACACCATCAAAAGAGAATCCACGTCACGTTACTAGTATTCGACCTGCAAAGTGCTACTTTCTGTGGTACGGTACCTTACTTTCAAAAATACCACACTGAAATCAATTTAATTTCTTAAATTATTTTTCTTTAATGTTTCTTGTTTATGAATTTTATTATTTTTTAGCAATTCTTAAGTTTTTAATAACAGTACCTTTTTCAACAATGAATTGTTAACTTTTTATCGAATGATTCCTCGTTTTGATTTACTTTTATCGTAAAATTAATAATAGAAACATTTTACTTGCGCAGCCCGTAAGGGATTTTTGAAACTCGGCAGACAACACGCTAAATTTTCCATAAATATATGGACATCTCCACTTTAACTATAATTTTCGTCAAATATATTATTCAATTTTCAAAATGAACGTTCTTTCAATCATTTACGCTGAAAATTCTGCGAAATATTAGGTTGGCAACTAAGTGATTGCGGATTTTGTCATTATCGCCTAATGACAATATCCGCAATCACATAGTTGCCAACCAAACACGATATCGATTGATCAAGGAAAAGAAAGGAAAAAAAGAAACGGAAGCGGAGGACAAAAAATGAATGAGTTTGGCAAAGAGTTAGACAAAGTCACAGTTACCGTGAACATCGACAGACAGAAGGCCAGAGAGGAGCGGACAGAACGAGAGTCCCGAGGACGTGTGTCCCCAAAAGCCGTAGAGCTCAGCGTTGAGTGATGGCCGCTCAGTCGACCTCGTAACCGGCGCCATACATCATTCAAGATGGCTGGCTTCTCACGCTGCTCGGGGAGAGACAAGGGTGACAACCCTCCCGTCTCTGCTTGCTACTTTTGACTGGCTACGTCTACGCCTTCGCTGATAATCGTGTTACGAAGATATCAATCTTGGAGCAACATCCCTCTCGCTTCTTCGTTGCAAACTGTATTAACGTTAAAAATGTGAACACACGCGGAAGGGACTTGGAGGTGTAACTTGTTCACTTTTTAACTTCTCCTTCTTTTTCGGACAATCAAAAAATTTAAACACCATCGAAAGGTGTTTCAATTGATTCTTCAAATTTTTGCTCATTTTCGTTCCCCTTTAATGTTTTGGGAGAATGTAACGAGGGATGAACTTTAAGAGACAGCCCTTGTAAGATTTATTATATGCTTTCAGCTTCGTGATTTTATTTTTTCTTTGTCTTTCTCTCTTTCCTGTTTCTTAAAGTTTGTTTATAGTGGGTGAAAAGTGTCTCGATACTGGATATGTTGAGATGTCTTGGCAAATTTGGAGACGAGTCTTGTTTGGTCGCTTATAGTTCCTCGTCTATATTAGAATTTCTTTAAGGTTTACATTTTGTATTATAACAACAGAAATGTCGAGAGGTAAATTTATAACTCTGTGTTAATCACGTTTAATCATAAAATCACTCCACTATCGAGTAACGTTACTTGGAAGATTAACAGTTTTCTGAAATAACTATAATCGCTTAAAATCGAGCAAAATCCAAGGAATTACTATTTCAAAAATGACGTAAGAAATTAAGAGCATACAAAAGTATCTTGTACGCCACCTACCATGGACAATCTTGTACTAACCGGTCTTTTCCCACTTAAGATCCAGCCAAGAAATCTACCTTACCAGCATTAGATTCATAGAAAACTTCAAGTTTTTCCTAGTTTTCGCTATTGTTCCTAGATGAACCAGCCACCAAAAACACATTAATGAAATGTTAATACAATTCCGTTTTTCTCTTCGTTGCAAAAAATAAACGCGACAAAGGATCCACATTAAGCGTCCACCTCAGAAGTTTCTTTGGAAGTGGAGGAAAAATAACAGTGTGACATCGCGACAAGCGGTATAAAACGCACGAAAATTTAATTAAAAGGCGACGGAGACGTCACCGCGTCAGTTCGAGGGATGAAAGCACGGCGTTATTAATATAATTTTGGTTCCCGCGTTCATATTTTCGCTCTGTCCCACAGACACCTATCATTCCACTTTCCCCTTTTCGTCGAATTTTCCACGAACATTCGTAAGCATTTGTCCCTCGAATGAAAATTGCATTCGGAATTCCCGCGCTTTCATCCCATCTCGCAAGGATTCCTTAATAAGCCTCTTTCAAATGAAAAATCTTTAATCGTCCTCATAAATAACGAAAGAAGAGAAGAAACGAGCCAAATAATATTTCGATAATATTGAAAAAATTGCTTAATCAAATTTAAAAAATAATTTGTTCAATTTTTATGAGCGTGATCAGAGCGCGAAGATTTATCTGGCGCGCCATGTTAGCAACGAAATATCGTTCCACGATTTCAGTATTATTCTAGATTTCTAAAATAAATGGTTATGTTTTTCTAAAGACAATAACGCTCGTCTATCTATCATGGGTCCGAGCAATATTGGCGTATCCATCGGATGTAATATTGAAATTGTATTCTTTCGTAATATGAGAGTTATTTATGAAACGTAGCAGGCAATATAGCGCGCGGGGATGGCGCTGAAATCTGATGGTGGCGTTACAATATGATGCGAAGAGGATCGGAGGCCTCCTTGAAATGCAGACCGTGCGTGACACTTCCTCCCACTTATGAAATATTTCCTCGTCCTTTATTAGATAAATCGACTAAACATTTCTGCTGCAGTAATATTTCTATTTTCCAATAGTCAAACTGTCCTATACTTTGCATACGATGTTTCTCTTTAAATCGTTATTTAGTCAACTTCTTACAAACTTACAAGCGTATTTCTTTCATTTCCCTATAAATTCTTTCTCACAATATCACAGTAATCATATTTCTGCTTCGTACTCACCTGTATTTTTATTCTCGAATAGCCAAGCTGTCTTATATTTCATATACGATATTTTTTTATTGGGTTGGCAATTAAGTTGGTACTTAGTTGTCAACCCAATATGTCAACTCGTTCTTTATCGATAATATCACATTACTGATATTTATTTCATATCATCCAGTATATTTATTTTCTACTAGACAATCTGTCTTCCATTTTACATACGATATTTTCTCCACAACTCGTTATTTAATCAACCCTTTATGAGTTCCATATTTCTTTCAGTTCTCCACTCAATCCTTTCTCGATGATATCAGAATGGTCTCGGGATTCGATAAAGATCGTGATTAATATATCTGACGATGAACAAGGAGAAAGAAAGCCGCGGAACACGATATTTTCCCGTTGCGGGACTTTTCAGAAAACACGCTGGCAGCGTGTAACGTGTACGGTTAGAGCTCAACGAAGCGACAGCTGTTCGCCGGTTGGCTGCGCTATTCGATTGTCTCGCTCTTGATGATTGATGATCGTTCGGGGTAGCTGCTGCTGCTGCTGCTGCCTGCCGCTGCCCGCCACCTTGACACCGCGTCTGTCTTTTCCCTCATTTCCCGCCGCCTCTTTTTTTCGTTTCCTTGGCGATTCCAGTGCATCGTAGCCGGTCGATGTACCAGCCCGGAATACTATTTTCTCCAGCAATTCACCAGCCACGATTCCGTCTCCTTTTAATCGCAACTTCTTGATATTCGGGTCGACTTTAACGTAACTGCCTCGAAGAAAGTTTTCACAGTTCGGCTTGACGTAATTTTGAAGAATGTAGCGTGTAAATTTGTTTTGATGTTGAAAAAGTAGTAAAATATAGTAAGGTATTGTAAATAATGTGATTTCAAATGTTATATACACATGCGTTATTTAATTTACCTTCAGATGACGGGAGCTGGATCAACTGTATTATTGAAATTTATTCATTTTTACGCTATATGTTGAAAATGACAACGTGAGTTCGCGCTCGCCATCTATATACAGATGCGTTAGTTACAATAAATAGTAACTAGAAGATAGTTCTAGATATAATCGATAGATTTAATCGATAGGTTTCAGATATTCTTTTGTTTTTATCCCTAGTCTATATAAGAAAGTGCAATAAAGGTTATCAGCTGAGAACGGTGTGATAGATTTATCCGAGGAATAAACTAATAGCTATTGTGATGCTACCACTAAATACAGAAATAACAACATTATATTTTTGTGTTACGTTTTGAATATATTGTTTATCGTGATATTAAAATATTGAAGGAGGTTAAAGTACTTTGTTGTAAAATACTGTAAAAAATGTATTAGGTTGTTCGAAAAGTTTCTTTCGTTTTATAAGAAAATAATGGATGCACAATATTTTCCGTTTTGTATTATTTTACCGAATTACGTATGATCCATTTTGTTCTATCAAAATAAAGATCACAACGTTCGACAGGTTAGGTTTCTTGTTTGTGTAAAGATGCGTTGTTGTAAAAGACGTGTCTGTAAAAGAGAGACACTTTTCGAACAACCTAATATTTTGTTTTAACAGTTCTATTTTTGATTTTTACAAAATTTCAGCTGTACCAATATTCCTGTTTGGTTACAAAGTAAGATCAAGTGGTAAGAAAATTAACAAAAATGTCTTGATCACGTCTTTTCCTGTGATCCTCGTATCAATCTTAAAATAACGACACGCAGCCTTCGTCAGGTGAGAATTAAAACGACATTTTCCAAGGAAAGAGAAAGAAATTGAAATAAATTTCCAATCCCCAACAGGTTCCTCTCTCTACTCTTATTTACACGCGTGCTGCAGACAATTAAACCTGTCGCTAAAAAGGTGAAACACGCGTTTCTTCGCGTCGAAATGGACACTGGAACCGCGCTGCCGGTTGTCAGTGTCCAGCTCCGAATATCCCAAAGAGCTGTTGGCCAGTAGCAAAAAACGCAATTCCAGCGGCGCGAACGCGGCCAATTCCGCTCGAATCCCAATCCGCTTGGCGTACAAGGCAAAAAGAAGATGTGCACGCTGTTCTACCTGGCGAGCCAAGGGAATTAGCCTTCGGGAATCGCGGTCGCGATGCATAATGCAGGGGTAGCCGCGCTGGATTTATGTAACTTAATTTGTAACGCGCGACGTCCGACTGTCCTGTCCGTCTAAGAACAAGTTCGAAGAGGAATAAAGGGGCGGATGAGGTGGAGGGGATCATCACGAAAGCTACGCACACGCGAGACCGTGTAATAATGGTGAACTCGATGAGCAAGTTTTTCACTTTGCATGCAATAAGCGAGCAAACTCGACGAAATGCTCCTCCTTCCGCAACAGCGCGCCATACCAGCGGTTTTAATAAAATCTCGTTGATCTAATAACACGAGTGTGACCGTGGCTAAAAAGAAATCGAGGTAAGAGTGACGCTGACAAAGAGGGGAAAAGATATTGGGAAATAAAGGAAGCTGGCAAGGATGGAGATGCTTGTCATGGTTGCTGGTGAAAAATGTTACCATGGAATGGTGGGCTGTTCCTTTTTGTTGATTTCTGGCTAGGGAAGGCACTCTTTTGACAACTGTGATTCAGAATTTATATGCAAAATTTGCCTACTCAGGTTTAGCACAATTATAGTAGCACTCTGTTTATATGAACCTATCAGTAGACAAACCTATGAATCTATCAATAGATGAAGCTTATATATGTGAATTTAATCAACAAAACAAATAAATGAATTTAATGAACAGTAGTTGGTGCAATCGAACGTTCACTGAAATTTCGTTCAGATAAATAAAAGTCATATAAACGAAGTTCTACTGTAAACATGTCAATTCAATGAACGAGAATGTGAAAATTCTTCTCAATATATGGATTCTACGTAAGATACAGGACAATAGAGTATGTCTTCGAACTTTACCTCGATAAATTTAGAATCTACTTCCTGAAACCTCTTCGTCTTGCTCGGACTCTCAGCTGCTGCTTCATTTAAAAGCCACAGGAAACAAAAAGTAACGTATCACAAATTCAAAAGCATTGTCGAACCGATGTTGACCAGGTATCCAATTTTCAAGTAATAACGAAGAAACGAATCGTCACTGACGATTTTCCATCCGTCGCTAAGGAAGATCCACGTGATCGCGTAACTTGTTCGCGAACTCGTGTA
Organism: Bombus pyrosoma; assembly: GCF_014825855.1. NCBI lineage: Eukaryota > Metazoa > Arthropoda > Insecta > Hymenoptera > Apidae > Bombus > Bombus pyrosoma. The sequence goes on along the minus strand of NC_057787.1, from coordinate 1,661,856 downwards.
AAGTTGATGCTGTAGCCGTCGGATCTTGCTCGTATTGCGCAAATAGGCGAACTGAAAACGCATTGACACGAGAGAAGCCGTCTAATGCAAAAGGGGAAGCCGAGAGGAAGGACGATGGAAGAAGAGAACGAAGCTGATGCTGAATAGCGCCCTACCTGGTCCCCAAAGTCATAAATCATTTCCCCATGATACTACCCTTCTGCGTTTCCCTGCAGCATAACCTCGGTGATCGGCGACCGGCCAACATCACCTGCAATCCAGACTCCGTCATCTCGATCCTTGACCGCGTGCTCCAGGATCAGTGATATGTCGTGATGCACGCGTGCGCGTCCTAATCCGCGTATCCTTTAGTTAAAAACAAATTTACGACGACTTCAGTGGTGTTTTCTTTGTTGATCGAATTTGTTTGTTGCGAATGGAACAATTGTTTAAAGAGAGCTTGAAATTGGAAGAACAGTGGATCATCACGTTGATGGTACCGGCACGTGGATTTGGCGTTGAAAATAAGAATATTGAAACAATATTGGAAAATTGGTTGTTAAAACTATAGAAGTGATTCGTTTGGTTGTATGAAGTAAACCTTCTTTTTAAATCGTCAAAGAATTTTCTATGAGAAAATAATTTTTTTATTTGAACGACTGCTGTATTGTTATGGGATTTTTATGGAGTCACTGAGTCTTAGTGGAACATACAAGTTTATTCTAATTGGAACTGTGTGTTTCGTTACAAAAGTCATATTGTATTTAATTTCTTCAAATTCGAGTGGCATTTATTTAAAAATCTAAATTATTAAAAAAAATCTATTTAGAGAAGGTTAGATAAATTGGGCGAATAGTTGTATTTATAGAAAGGATACGTTTACCAGTTTGTTAATAAATCATTTTGATTGATCTATCCGGTGTTAAGGAATTAGAACTTGATCACCCTTTATATACATATGAAAGTACCCTTATGATTTCATTCATCGATGATTATATTAAGTTTCAGTTGAATTTTTCCCGGCAACGATCCTTAAATTTACATTTGTTGGAACGTTAAATCTTTTGGCAGTGGAAGAGAGAAGTCCTTCGGAGTTGGAATCGTTCGCCACGACAAACGTAAAATTAATAGCCGTCCTTTACTGCGCGGTCCTATAGTCAGGCATAGGCTGGTGGGGGACCATAAATTTCAGCACACAGATTCAAAATGATCCCCTTTATTGCCCGAAACCTGGGTTAGTTCTACCTCGACTTGGACCCCGTGCAGTTGGTCCATCGACTCTCGAGTCTCGTTTCTTTCGTGGCCGTGGATTTCCTTGCTTTCTCTTGGCTCAACCAAACTCGCCGTTAATCGTGAGTCGTTGCTCCCGTCGCACCGTGCGAATCGCCCTTAGATTGCTCGGTGTCGCCGCCAGACGTGAATGCAACAACGTGGATGTCGAATGGATCCTTGCACTTTTTCCATTGTCAAAGTAAGTACTACAACATGGATTATATGGCAATGTAAAAGTATCATTTTAATAATTGGAATTTTTCAAGAAATTAACGTTTTGCGTTCTTAGTAATGTACTGTCGATACCGTAATTGAAGTGTACCAAATGAAGTGTATCGCTGTATATTAGTATTTGATAGTCGGTTTGATAGATGTTTATAATTGCTTGTTTTTTCTCTTAATTATGGCGTAAATGTTTGATCGATGGCACGTACTGATTGCAGCGCTTCTAAATTTCCTGAAAATATTCGGCTGTTAGCGTAATCGATTAATTAAAGTTTCATTCCTATAATTGTTGCATAAATACTAGAGTTTAATAACCGTGCATGTATAAGTAATTTAATTTGTTTGTATAAGTAGTTTGATTTGACAGATTTGTTACTTTTTGTTATCATTGACGAGTGCAATTGACTAGACTAATGAAACATTTTCCCCTGAATAAAAGATTACATATAGAGCGTTCCAGAAAGAGTAAATAATTTTTGCATCGTCCTTCGGGATAGTTAAAAGGCGAGATGAAAATATTTTTATTTAATCCTATCAATTTTTTATTCGTCCAAAATCGTCAAGTGAAACAGACAAATAACATGGCTGACACCACCTATCGGTGACCTCTCGAACGGTATTAAATCTCCAAGGATCTCCGAGGTGGAGCCACGATGTTGATTCACATCGTGTGCTTCCTTTTTTCTATGTCTTTTCGTAACAAAAGCGTTAATGTGGAAACTTCATATTTCATCTTAAATATTCTGCATTTTTTATTTTAACAGTTGTCCATCAGAATGACCATTTATTTTTCTTTCTTAATTCGTTTCTTTTGCATCTACACAAACAAGAAATCCATGAAGAGAGATGCTGCCATCCCTTCGCACGTAATCGTAAGGTTGCGTCTCTGTACAGTTCTTACCAAAATTCTTCTTCAAAGATCTCCTCTCTATTTTAGTCGCTTGATTCATAAAACGGTTACTAACCATTTATTATACATTTCTCTTTCTATCACTATCATCTACATTTATTATATTCTTTGTTAAATTATTTATCATTCATAAATAAAACTATGAATCGTTAGTTATCGTGCATTAAGACTGTCTCTTGAATATCCGTAACTAAGGTTAAACAAAGTTCGTAATCTCAATCCCATATGATTTCCATTCACCTTCCGTTGCAGTTCTCGGAATTTAAATACAAGAAAATACAAGAAAAAAAGGAACATTATCTTCAGATTCCATTTCAAAAGAAAAAAAAATCGCTCGATTCCCAAGACACTGTACGGATATGTAGGTTTTCGTTTCGATGACGACGAAATGAAGAGAGATAGGAAGAGTGAAAGAGAAGGGGAGGGGAAAGAGCAAGATAGAACAGCCGCGTTTTATTCACGACGCTCCAGATACTGCAGCCATTTTATATAGATTGCAATGTATTGATCGTCTCCGCCAACAGCCGACATTCTACGTAGTATCAGAATGACAGGCTGGCAGATGGAATCGCAACTTCCCCTTCCCCTTTTTCCACCAACTGCCACCACGTTCCAACCCCCTTTCGATGCTTTGGACTGCCTGCCAACCCCTCGTCTCCGCCTATACCTATGTACACTTTCTGCTTAGCTACTTACAGAAACCTGCCTCTTCTGTATTCGTGTACCTTCACATCTACATATCTATCTGTATACTCTACGCTGTACACACATTTCCTATGTGTGCATGAAACGTAGACTTGAGTCCCGCTACGTGGATCGCATATACGTCTGTCTAGATATGTAAAGAATATGTAAATAACAGGGAGTGGTTAGATATGTACGAGATATATCGCGGTTTTTATTTATCCTTTTTGCAAGGAGGTTAGGATAAATGAATTTGTCGGTGGCACAGAGTGCAGCACCATGTCGACGATCCTCGAATGCTTGTCGAAAATCGAACGATCAACGAAGCTTCTTTCTATGGACGAAATTAATCTATTTTTTGTCACTTTTAGTACTGTCACAGATTTCTTCGTTTCTTTTTCTTTTTTGTTTCTTTTTTTTTTTCGTGCTGAGAAATAGAGGTTGTTCGATGAAGTTATTTTTAACAGCAACGTTTAACGCACGCGTACGTGTCGTGCTTTCTGTTTGTCTCTTTAACCGGTTGCCGGATGGATAAATAAATTCGTTGAGGATGGAGTGGCCCGTTAAACAAACCGCTGGTTTTTTTTTTCTATTATTACTAGAATTTCGAGATTCTAGTAATTCCAGGCTGATTTATAGATCATGCTAACTGATCCTGGTTTGTGAGTGACCGAATTTGAATATTCGATTTCGTGTTTGTTTGAGAAAGCAAAATGGACGTACAGTATTTCGTTTCTGTTTTCTGGATTTTCCTATTTCTGAAAGAATTTTAATGAAGAATTCGAAGCTCTTCATGGTGGCTGCTTATTAAAAATTATTGCTAGCTTTAATTTGAAACATTGAGAGACCTGGCAACGGTGTGGCGAAACAGATATTTCCCCCTCTCTCGACTCTGCCCCGTCGTCCCAGGACGAACATCCACTTTTTTAATTAAAATCACACGCCACCCACACCCTCAAACCTTCCGCGTGAATAGGTTTTATTAAATTAGTTTCAAACCTGATATAAACAAGCTGTAAGATTGCATCGTTTGTAAATCGTTCTGATTTGTAAACAATCTTCGTACTAAACGAAGATATACAAAAATAAATAAATAAATGTTAAAAAATATCTCACAGAATTATGGATAAAGATAGAAAAAGCTCCAGTTTTTTTTTTTTTTTGATATTTATTTGTCGTATCAAAATATGATAAATGTACTAAAGAGACACGCCCAGTAAAAAATTCATCGTCTTTCAGAAATCTTTCCTGGCTGATGCTACACGAATTCGTATTGTCAGTTTCATTTCGCTAGAAATCTCTTTCTGTTAAAGAACACGCGATAGATTACCAGGAGAAAGCCGCGATAACGTGTTCGCATTCGCGTCCACTTCACCCTGACAAATGATTGTCTTCTTCCGTTACACCCCCGCGTCTCGCAGCAAGTATTATCGAGCCTCAATATTGTTGCCCTTGCCGTGTCTGAACGAGATCATTTTTACCGATAGAGACACTTCCACCGATGGAAATGAACTTTGCTTTTAGATCTTCCTCGAGTTTACGGTTTTTATATTTTGAAATTATCGGAAGAATTTTAATCGATCGATTATCTCGGTTATCTATCGGCAAATGCATGTACCGTGCGATGCTAATTGGAAGATTATTAATTACGAAGTAAATCGAAGATAATTTAGAAAACTGGAGGAATTTTAATTTTAAAGTCCATAACTCTTTTAACAGACTAGTGAAGATATTTTTTAATTTATTACCTATCAAATTCTCGAATTTTTTAGATAACAAATTTTCAAACTGCCGAAATTGCCCATAGTGAAAATTTCAAATTTAGAAATTTCGAATTGTCAAGTCAAGTCAAGTTGTCAAATATTTGAAATTTTCAAACTTCAAATCTCCAAACAAATCTTCGAACTGTCGAAATTGCCCAGAGTGAAAATTTCAAATTTCAAAATTTCCAATTGTCAAGTCAAGTTCAAACAAATTTTCGAATTGCCGAAATTCACCAGAGTGAAAATTTCAAATTTCGAAATTTCCAATTGCAAAGTCAAGTCAAGTTGTCAAATATTTGAAATTTCCAAACTTCAAATCTCCAAACAAATCTTCGAACTGTCGAAATTGCTCAGAGTGAAAATTTCAAATTTCAAAATTTCCAATTGTCAAGTCAAGTTCAAACAAATTTTCGAATTGCCGAAATTCACCACAATGAAAATTTCAAATTTCGAAATTTCCAATTGCAAAGTCAAGTCAAGTTGTCAAATATTTCGAAATTTCCAAGCTTCAAGTTTCCAAACAAATTTTCGAACTGTTGAAATTGCCCACAGTGAAAATTTCAAATTTCAAAGTTTCCAATTGTCAAGTCAAGTACAAAAAAATTTTCGAATTGCTGAAATTCCCCACAGTGAAAATGTCAAATTTCGAAATTTCCAATTGTCAAGTCAAGTCAAGTTGTCAAGTGTTTGAAATTTCCAAGCTTCAAGTCTCCAAACAAATTTTCGAACTGCCGAAATTCCCCAGAGTGAAAATTTCAAATTTCGAAATTTCCTATTGTCAAGTCAAGTCCAAACAAATTTTCGAATTGCCGAAATTGCCCACAGTGAAAATTTCAAATTTCGAAATTTCCAATTGTCAAGGCAAGTCAAGTTGTCAAATATTTGAAATTTCCAAGCTTCAAATCTCCAAACAAATTTTCGAACTGCCGAAATTTCCCAGAGTGAAAATTTCAAATTTAGAAATTTCCAAGCTTCAAGTCTCCAAACTTGCAAAGTCTGGAAACATCATATTCGTAGACTTTCTCAATTTTCAACCATCGAGTGTTGAAATTTTCGCAATTCCTAAACATCAAAATTCCAGAATTTCTGAATTCCCAAACTATCTTCACGCAATACGTTTCCAAACGTTCAAATGTAAAATCTACAACAATAGAATATTCCAACGTTCACCTCGCACTTTATCCTCGCCACCTTACAAACCGTTTACCCTGAAAAATCTTTTTCTTTCTCTTGATTCCTCAAACGTAAAGAGATTTCCTGCTGTACGCTCGCTATCTCCACCAGCTTGAACGTCTGTCGTGCGATATTAGGTTCTCGATTCGAGGCCGCGAAATAAGGGGCGCGAGCATAGAGGGTGGGAAGGGGAATGCAGGGAAAAATGAAGGACAAAGGATAAAATGGGAAGGACGGTGGAAAAGCGGAATCTCCTGTTACGTCGGCTTTCAGATAGGGTGGACCTTTCGTCCGCAAAAATGCCCCGCGAGACCCGCGTCAACGTCCTCGAAGGAACCCTCCGCGTTCCCTGTAAACCCTCCTCTTCGTAACCGTCGGCGAACACTTGGACACCGGGAACGACGACAAGGAGCTCTCTGACTAGACGTCACTCAGATTCCAACTTCCCTCCATTCTTCTGGGCGACCATGATTTATGGTCTCGCTTAATGCAACTCTCCTCGCGAACGCTCGCACGCGGAAATTCGGATTAACCGGTCAGCTGTGCACGGAAAAAGTACTCGATATCCAGATATGAGCGTGACGGAAGCTGGTTTGGGTTGGATTTCGCTTGTTTGTTCCGATTGATGAAGTGTGTTTTTCGAACTTTTCCTTCAACGTCCAAATGGATGCTGCAAATGTTTGCATGTAGAGTTTTCGTGATTTTATTTGATGCACGTCGTTAGTATTGGGATATACAGGTATTGCGTTTGCATAGGATGTGATATGTTGTACAAAGTGGATGATTCTACTGATTTTGTTTCATAATTCTTTCATCATAAGTACACTTAATTATTTATATGTAATGTGAATATTAAAATTTGCTTTAGTTGTTACTACTTAAGTAGGTGCTTCAGTATCTATGGTTGTGTATTTTATTTTATAATTGTTTCATCATAGGTTCATTTAATTATTTGTGTGCAATGTGAATATTAAAATTTGCTATAGTTGTTACTACTTAAGTAGGTGCTTCAGTATCTATGGCTGTGTGTTTTATTTTATAATTGTTTCATCATAGGTTCATTTAACTATTTGTGTGCAATGTGAATATTAAAATTTGCTATAGTTGTTACTACTTAAGTAGGTGCTTCAGTATCTATGGCTGTGTGTTTTATTTTATAATTGTTTCAGCATAGGTTCATTTAATAATTTGTGTGCAATGTGAATATTAAAATTTGCTATAGTTGTTACTACTTAAGTAGGTGTATCAGTATCTGTGGCTGTGTGTTTTATTTTATAATTGTTTCAACATAGGTTCATTTAATTATTTGTATGTAATGTGAATATTAAAATTTGCTATAGTTGTTACTACTTAAGTAGGTGCTTCAGTATCTATGGCTTTGTATTTTATTTTATAATTGTTTCAGCATAGGTTCATTTAATAATTTGTGTGCAATGTGAATATTAAAATTTTCTATAGTTGTTACTACTTAAGTAGGTGTATCAGTATCTGTGGCTATGTGTTTTATTTTATAATTGTTTCATCATAGGTTCATTTAATTATTTGTATGTAATGTGAATATTAAAATTTGCTATAGTTGTTACTACTTAAGTAGGTGTATCAGTATCTGTGGCTGTGTGTTTTATTTTATAATTGTTTCATCATAGGTTCATTTAATTATTTGTATGTAATGTGAATATTAAAGTTTGCTATAGTTGTTATTACTTAAGTAGATGTTTTGGTATCTATGGCTGTGAGTGTAAATTATTGTTGAAGTAATTTGATAAAAGTGCTTCCAATGATTGCTTGATACTTTTGTTGAATATTATAGTCTGTTGAAACAATTTTTATTTCTGTAGTAAGTAGACTTGTTTACTCTTAAAACATCCTAAAAACATCCAGCTAAAACATTTACTGTTTGTTACTTATATACCACTTTTCAGAAAGTTGTTTCTATGAACTAAAAATTTGTAACGGAGAGGAAATTGAAATTCTGCTTGGATTGTTAATGTCAGTTAACCAGTCTAATCTAATTACAAAAGGCTAGGATGCTAGGTGCTCGTAAAAGGTGAAAATTGAACGAATTAAACCTAACTGTTAAAGAGCTTGTATTTATTCAAGGGTATCCATAAAACCGCCAGTAAGGCAATTAAGAGCTATTGTAAAATTTACCGAGCCCTATTGCAAGAAATTAACGTTAAATTCAGTATAATACCTTTGGTTGATGCTATCAACTACCAGAACCCTATATCTACGACCATAAAAATTGTTCCAAAATTTGCCATAAAAGTACCAGTAGTTACAAAAAGTATTACGCATGCCTTTTGTATTTTATTTTCACACTATCAAATTTTTGTAGCTATCTGAAAGTAATCTTAAATTCCGCGAAATTTCATGTATTTGTGTCTAATTAATTACTAATTGATTAATAAAAAATCAACCCTACTAATTAATCAGTGTGTTATAACATGTTATAACAAATACTGATATAAATAGTATAATACATACTAATGTAATAAATAGATACCTCAAATTACACTAAATTTGATGTATTCCTGTCTAATTAATTATTATTTGATTAATAGAAATCAACCTTATCAATTAACCAGTACGTTATAAAATGTTATCATAAATACTGATATAAATACTATAGTACACGCTAATATAATAAATATATACCTTAAATTACATGAAATTTCATGTACCTGTCTAATTAATTATTAATTGATTAACAGAAATCAACCCTATTAATAAATCAGTACGTTATAAAATGTTATAATAAATACTTATCTAAATACTATAATACACGCTAATATAATAAACAGATATTAATAAAAATCCTGATATAATATTAACATTAATACTAAATATATTATGCAAATACTTTTTCGAATTACTATAAATAATATAGGTATGCTCATTTGAAGATGTCTATCTATCGGTGTCTTAAGAATCGTCGAATGAAAACATCGATAAGGACGTGGTTAATCAGGCTGCAGTTAGTATAATCTATGTTTGCAGAGGCGCAATTGAATTCTCGACGGAGGGCATTTTTCAAACGAGTAGAACGACGAGAGTGGAAGGTAAAATTTTGCTTGGAAATGCGCGGCATCGCGATTCCTTGTCTGCAGTGGAGGGGGATTCTAACCCGCCCATCTGGCTTTCGGATTCATCTCAATAACATTAGCCCAGTCGTTTAAGCTTCCGCTGCAACCGACTTGTGTTTTATTCGAAGCTGCCCGCGTGCAATTTGTTTGCTCCGTTAAATTATCGGCTGAGAGCTCGATTTCTCCTTTTCCGTCTGGATATCGCGTTTTAGGGCGTTGCACGTTTATTATGGAGTTTCAGGGAATTTTTGCCGTGAATCGAGCAAAGTGTTTGTTCTTTCAATATTTCAGGAATCTTTCTTCTTCTTTCTTTCTTTCATACAGCTACGTCTTTTGTTATGAAATTTTTCTTCTTAAATTTAGAAATTGTTCTTGTCTTAGTTGGCTATGAATGCATTTTCAGGGATGTTCCTGCCAGTTGTATCTTAATTCTGAATTTGATTATTGTAATATTAGAAGACAATATTATAGTAACTTCGTGTTAAAAGAAAACTTACAGTTAATGTATATTCACTTCATTTCTCTTCCTTTCTTTTTAATATTGCAGAGTTCTACGCAAAGTAACAGTTACATTTTAAGGTATCACTTTATAAACTCTGTTTTATTCAAACGTTCTATCCTATACACCCTACTCTCTCAATCATATAATTCTAGCATTTTAAAAACAAGAAATAAGATGAAGTTACTCCAACTCCAGAAGCTTCTCTGTCAATCACAACTGCAAAAAGCAACTTCATCTATACAGGACAAAGCATAGAAAATTAAAAGACAANTATTAAAAATGTGTGGAAATTATTTTTTAGTAACTTCATGTTGAAAGAAAACTTACAGTTATTGCATAATCCCTTTCTTTTTAATATTGCAGAGTTTCACAAAGTAACAGTTACATTTTAAAGTAGCTGGCATCACTTTATAAACTCTATTTTATTCAAACTTTCTATCCTATACACCCTACTCTCTCAATCATATAATCCCACCATTTTAAAAACAAGAAATAAGATGAAGTTACTCCAACTCTAGAAGCTTCTCTGTCAATCACAACTGCAAAAAGCAACTTCATCTATACAGGACAAAGCATAGAAAATTCTTCACATATCACACTGCCAAAATTCATCTTAGAATAAATGAATATTTCAAAACACGTCTTCATCTATAAATCGAGATATAGCGTACTCTGAGAATATGCTACTCCTACAATTCATCTACCTAAACTGCCAAATAAATAATTTAACAGATTCTTCTTTGAAATTTCCAGGCCACTCCCTTTTGATCGTCGATCAACAGGAAGATTCCATAGTGGATCGAAATGCCGTGGATGACATAATCCATCCATGCAACGGACCCATCGATCGCGAAGAACACAGGCGACGGGAAGCGAGCCGATTCTTTTATGGCGTACTCGATCCGAGATTCAAAAGGGCAGCGAGCCACGAATGCGAATCGCGGTGTTGGTCGGTGTATGGAAAAGGAAATCGACCGGCGATCGGGATTTATTATTCAACACACGGAGCCCGGACGTTCCTTCCTTCTTGAAGCATTCCACGATATACGATACTCGATGCCAGTCGAAGACAGCACCTCTTGCAAGCATCGTGTGTCTGAGCGAAGATCGACGGAAATAGCGTGGACGACGTTCTCTCTTCCTGCATCTACGTAATCGTTGATCAAATTCGAAGATTTCTTCGTGGCAGAAAATGGAATTCGGTAGCGAACAGCGTTCCCATAGTTTGTCAGAGAGTCTTCCGAGAAAAATTTCCATGGGGTTGATACGGGGGACCTTGGAAAGAAGAAAATTGTGAAAATGTTTGATGACAGGTAAATTTTAGCTTAGAATATCTTTGCTACAGTTTGTAATATTTTTTGAAAATATCTAACGGAGAAGTTCAAGTTCTTTCATCCCTTAAATAATTCTAATATTCTATAAGTATCATTTTTACTGAATTAAATTTCTTCTAAGACAATTATAGAATTCGGATAATTAGTGAACAATTCTAAAATTCGATATTTCTATTTTACATGCTGCGGTAGAATTTTAAGGATAATTTGCCTCTCAATTTTCTCATCCCTTAAAGGACTAACATTTTATGAGTAACTTATGAGAGACATATATACAAAATTCGAATATCTTCAACAAAATTGCATAACTAATTTTTGTCTATAAGCGATTATCCCATAGTTGCTTGAATCACTGCCGCATATTGCAAGCAAAATAAATGTTATTTTTCTCACACAGAACGCACGCTATCGATCTTTGTCCTCGGCTTTTCATACTACGAAACATCCTCCGCTATTTGTCGGCCACGTCGAAATTGCGCTGTATGCTGATGAGTTGGCGTGAATTAATCAATAAATATGTAGTCGCTGTGTTAACCACGGATACGGGTCGGTCGTAAACGACGTCTGGGAACGGGAGACCCTGGTCGGGATACATTTTCCCCGTGCTACGTGCGTTCGTTCTACATATTTTTGTTGCTCATAAACCGATCGTAATTTCAACGAAGCCGCGTTTAATGTATAATGCATCCACTATCCTAGCGCCAACGTTTCTTCGCTGCCATCGCTGAAACATGGCACCCGAAAATTGCTTTGTTACTTTTTCCATTCCATTTCGAACATAGATACAGTGAATGTAAGGTTTCTATCAAATGGATTGTATTTTAGTGATTAATATCGTGCTTCCCCAGGTCTGTTTAAAATTACTTCCAAGTCCAAAGAATTGTTGCATTTAATCCTTCTATTATGTGCCAAGTGTGTCTTTGGATTTCTTCATCTTCTTTGTATCAAACTTTACCAAAACTAGATTCCAGGTTTTATTTACTGCTTAGGACATATGTACTCATTTCTCATGAAGTTTGTTAGATAAAGTACACGATTATAATTACTTTTATCGGTACAAGTTACTTACAAACACAACAGAAGACTTATTTCTTCACTTTCTGTATTGTTCCTTGATGTTCCACTAAACACTGGCTGTTCATTCTATTATTTAAAAAGTGTAATATATAGTAGACTTCAAAGTAAACTTTGCTACAAATACATTTTATCTTCGTGGAATTAGTTAGTTAGTTTGAAACGTTTTAAAATTAGTTCTAAACGTGAAGTTAGTTACAAACACAACAGAAGACTTAATCCTTCAATTTGTGTATTGTTCCTTGATATTTCACTAAACACTGGCTGTTCATTCTATTATTTAAAAAGTGTAATATACAATAGAATTCAAAGTAAACTTTGCTACAAATACATTTTATCTTCGTGGAATTAGTTAGTTAGTTTGAAACGTTTTAAAATTAGTTCTAAACGTGAAGTTAGTTACAAACACAACAGAAGACTTAATCCTTCAATTTATGTATTGTTCCTTGATATTCCACTAAACACTGGCTGTTCATTCTATTATTTAAGAAATGTAATATATAGTAGAATTCAAAGTAAACTTTACTACAAATACATTTTATCTTCGTGGAATTAGTTAGTTAGTTTGAAACGTTTTAAAATTAGTTCTAAACGTGAAGTTACTTACAAACACAACAGAAGACTTAACCCTTCAATTTGTGTATTGTTCCTTAATATTTCACTAAACACTGGCTGTTCATTCTATTATTTAAAAAGTGTAATATATAGTAGAATTCAAAGTAAACTTTGCTACAAATACATTTTATCTTCGTGGAATTAAAACTATAATCCATGTGACGAATATAACTGGCTGTTATAAACATTTTGATCGTTAATTCTTGTTGCATGAGAAATAAAGAAGACGTGTTCTACTCGTCATATTTCAGAAGACGCTTTTCTCTTCGCCGAAAGACCAACAAATACGATGGAACAATGTGAAGATAAAAAAAAAAGTGTGTTCGATGTTTCCGGTGTGCAAGGAAGAAGTTAGGAAGAGAAGAAGAGAGAAGCTTCGTCACGGAGGCCTCACAAGCAACGATACGTGGGTAAACTCGGAGAAGACGTATTGCACGTGAGTAGAGGACGACAGGCAGAATGTTGGTTGAGTGACGTATGATACGAGGATGAAGTTACGCCGTGGCGAACGACGTGTCGCCGATTTATCGAGTTAAGTCGTCCCAAGGCTTATCGGCTTTCGTGTTCCCGGCCACTTGTTTTTCGCCATCCGTCGAATATTTGTGACAATTCACGCTGTCTACCACTGTATTTATAGTATGGTATCGTGTCGCCATGTAGCAGGTAACATTTTTATTTTCATTCGAGCAGGTACGATGATGGAAAAGCGTGCAGGGTGATTTATGGAAGGTAGTCAGTGTTAATTAGAAGGTTAATGGAGATCATCCGATAAAAGAGTTTAAGTTGATGATGGATATCGATTGCTGGAAATTACTTTACCTGAATTTAACATCGTTTCGGCAATTCTTTTCTATTTTTCATACCAGGCTGCTCGAAACCATTAGAACATTATTTCCCCTGTCACTTTGACCTTTATCTATACATTTTTCTTCCTAGTAGTCCATTTTCCGAATTTTTATACTTCAATCTATCTTCCATTTTTGGGAAATAAAGGAGAGTTCTCATGTTCTAAGGTGTTTAACATATAATTGGAAGAATCCAGAGATCAAGCGAACAGAAATGTGTATAAATTTCCTAAAATCGTAGAATCTAGTCGAAGGAAATAACAAATGAACAAATCTTAAACGAACCCTCGGAATTCTCTCCCAAACTCGCAGCGTTAAAACAAGCAAGAAGTTAATCTAAATCGATTGAAAATAAAAATTGCAATTGGAATGTGTTAACACAGCGTTGCTCCTCAATGAGATAATAATTTCCAGATTTGTATTGAAATTTCTTCTGAAGACAATCCTAGCAGAGTTCCATACTTTCCACTTTAATCGAACCTCAAATTCTTCCTCCAGTCCGTGAACTATCCTCTCTGCCACCCTCGGACCATCAGATGGCCTTGGTCTTTTTGCACGCGCACCACTTGACGACGTGACCGTTTCCAATGGCAGTGTGGGTCCTCTATTTTTTCCCTGATAGCAGTTTCGACAAAGATACGCCTGTACAGAGCCAGTTTCATCGAAGCCACCCCCTCACATCTATCTCTCTCTCTCTCTCTCCCTCTCTCCGAAGATGCGTTTTCTCTCCATTCTTCGTTTCCCTCAGCGGATGTCAGGCTCCTCCGGTCGCGGCTTCAGGAGAGCAGAGAGACGATCAATACGTCGCTCCAGAACGGAGAAGGAACGGAGCAGGCTAACGTTATTGGGAGACTTTGTTGGTGAAGGTGGGGGTGGCGACACGAGGGTGGAGAGGGTAGGTCGAGGGAAAACGGAGCTTTTCCAGGCGATTCCTCCGAGAAGAGGAGAGCACAGGCCTGGCTCCGAGCAGATATGCCCGGCTATGAGCGCGAAAAGATGATGAGACGAAGGGTGGCCCCTGCCTTTTACCCTCTCCCTTTCGCCTGTGATCCGGTTGACAGGGATTCGAAGCCGAGGCTGCACGATTTCCACCGAGTTGAAACGACCTCAGGGCTGTATCCACTCGTGATTATGCTCTGCACGAGTGTTAACTGGATACAACTTTCGGGAAATTCTCCTACGTCGTTTTTCCATGCTTTCCACTTGTTACAACTTCTTTCTTACTTCTGCTTCCTTTCTTTCGTTTCGTAGCCGTGCTCGTTGTATGATTTCCGTATAGCGGTTTCGTTAACTGTAATTGATATAAGAATTAGGCCAAACACGTTTCAGTTTTGTATAAATATTTCTTCTACGTACTACATCCTTCTCGTATGATTTTTCTATAATTATTTTATCAATTTTGAGATTTAGTCTGAGGGAATTAAAAAAAGGAATTAATTTTGGATATAAAGAGCATAAATTGTAACAAAATTGATTTTGCTGTACCAATTTACTGAATCTTCCTATTAAATATAGAAATATTTTTATCTTTGTAAATGTATCAACATTTTAATATTGAAGATCTTCTATGTGATATTAATTTTTTAAATATTTACATGTGTAAATAATCCTTTTCAAGATTCATGGAAATATGAATCAGTATAAATCGGACATTCCATACGTCACAACTTAATATATCTAAATATTGCAAGGGGAAATGGAATAATGGAGTGAAATTTGCGAATAAAGGACAAGCACTCGGTTCGGAGAAACTCAATCGTTTAGCAATGTCGATGACATACGAGTGTACCCCGACGTCAATTTGTCATGTAAACGATAAAATTGTTCGGCGTCCCTTTCTCTTAATACAGAGCCACATGAAGTTCCTTCACGCTCACGCCATACGTATACAATGCATGAATTTCTGCGCAAGAATTTCATAAGAGAAATTCTGTACACCTAATCGTTACGCGATACCAGGTGACTCTTAATTACATATCCATACAACATACAATTTTCATTTTCCTAAAATTTCCACTTTAACACTCAATACAATCTTCGATCTTGTTCTATGCAACTTAAAACCTATGCTTTCATCAGATATCTAAACTAACATTCTCTTTATAAAATAAAATTGACTACCATATGGTTCTGAAACCATCGCTTATTTTAATTGTACAGCGAATAAATTATAACTGTATGATAATAAGATGCGCAAACCTACATTTTTCTTCAAATATCTGAGGCTACCCTCTTCATAAAATTACATTTGTCTCATACACATCCTCCCTGAACGATTCACAATAAAATACATAGACTTGTTCTCTCTTCAAACATCCAAACCTATGTACATGCTGTTCATAAAACAAAATGCTCTGTTTCTAGTTCTTAAAACATCATCTATTTTAATTTCATCTCTCGTACTACGCCAAATGAAACTTATAGCTAACATTATCCATTACATTTCAGGTCTCATTTGTCCCTTTTACTCTCAACAATCAAGCCATCATCTCCCCGAGCCAATTACCCCCATCCACAAATTCTCCCACCCCATTTTTCCAACAGCCATCCACCCTCTAGCAAACGTTTCCACTCGCACGATAACATCCGCGTCACAGAGAAAAAAACGTTGGGCGCGCGTCGAATAATGCGATATCAATACTGATTTCGCGGGTTTTGCCTGTGGCACCTGGTTTGTTGGCCACGGCCCTGTGCGGTGGCATCCCCCTCGTCGCGAGTGGGGCGAGGGTGCGCGCGGTCCAATCATCGCAGAATCCGGGGGATGCCCCTGGCTTCGGCCGGGCAACCGTGGGAGAGACGCCCCGCGACTCGAGGATTCGCGCTTGTCGCCGAATGCCTTCTCCGCTCGGGGCCAAAAAGGACAGTCGGCCGCTGCGTTTCGTTTCGAAGGGCGTTGGCCCTTCCGCGCTTCCACTCGCGCGCTCTTTACACGCTGGAAAACGCGCGAATCGCGCCGCTATTGTGAACCAGGCTGCAAGTGGTGCATAGCAGTGAGACGAGTCGTGCACGCGCACGCAAACACGTACGGGTCCAGGATGCATGTGCACGCGTGACGCTAAACAGGGATGTGAGTTGAGGAATGATTTTTACAAGATTTTCATTCTTCCGCCAAATCTAAGCGGACTGTCTTACCTAACTATTTCACTAATTCTGTGAAAATTCACTTTGTGTTCGATATTATGTTGGGGATGAACGGGTGTACGTTGGTTTTGTATTTCTGAGCCTTACAATTTCCACGATTCTGTTTTCTTGCATGATATTTAGTATGTGAATTTTGGTGTGAAATAGTAGAGGGTCTGGCGTGCACGTGCATGGGTCTATTAACGATTTACTCACGTTTGCCACAGCGATCGTGCTGTCCGTTTTCGTGATTTCACTTTTCTAATAGTATTCCCAGCATGTCGATACTTTGACCTCGATTCTGTGAACGTGAAGGCGCGCACGCCTGCCTATCTTATAGTTACTCGTTGGAATTTCGTGAAATCTAATCTTTTTAGGTCTTTGGCTTATGCACTTTAATCGGTTGTTGAACAGCTGCGTTGCACGCGAGCTGTTTGCTCCGCCTGTTGCTCGCGCGAACGATCAGAAGCATGTAATGTTTTGTGTCCTCCTATTTTCCAATGGTTAGTCACTAATTATTCTGTAAATGCTTTGCGTATTAATAAAAGTTCTATTCTCTTCTCTAATATTGGTATCATATGAGAGTCGAAGTACCTGATTCGTGTTCTGCCATTGCTATTTTTCTTCCACTCTGATTCCACGAATTCAATTCCGATCTCTTGTTAATTTTCTATTTTTCACGTCACTGGAAATTAATGGAAGAGGAAACACGACTATTGGTCCTCTATTTGTCGATCAACGTTTCTACTATTAGGTTAGCAACTAAGTGATTGCGGATTTTGTCAATATCACCTAATGACAAAATCCGCAATCACTTAGTTGCTAACCTAATATTATACTATGTTACGATCACCTGTGGTTGCAGGTTGATTCTTTCAACGATAGCGTAGCCCGATAGAATCCATCAAACGAAGCGTTAAAAATCGGACAATTTGAACCGTGGACAAGACAGTATCATACTTACAATACATCGACTTCCTTCTGTCGTATTCCGGATATGCATGCGATGTCACGTCCGATTTTAGTGAAGGTTTTCCGGCGTCACGTACGGTTCGGTAGCTGGGGCGAAATTTCTAATCCCTGCCGGCTTTATATAGTCATGCTCATACGGTTATTCATATGTAGCTACGTGTCATTGCACGCTTGATCACTTTGCAATCGGTATCATGCAATTAATTCGCGATTACTATCGCTTGGTTATTGCAACCATTGCACGATTCGTATTCAATCTCGAGGATAACTCTTCCTGTAGCACTGAATGGTAATTTAATGACTGGACACGATGTACAATTTTCAGAGTGCAATTTAACGATGGGCAACACCATGTTCGCTATCGATTACCGCATTCATGGAAATGAGCCTTCTAACCTAAACATAACCCTATCCTCCTCTTTCGTGGTTTCGACGTATGAATAAAAACTGGGCTTCTATGTTACAGATCTCGCTACCTAGAGGAGACAATGGCCGAAAAGAGTGGGGGCATAAGATAGGCACATTCGTGATCTACCCTGTAGATCCGGGCTTTTGTAGAATTGTAAATATCAGAAGCTCGTCTCTACAGGTATCTTACGGATGACATGCCACGCGACTTTAGATTACACTGCATAGTGCCACACGTTCGAGCAAATCTGGCGCTTGGGCTTTTTGAACAATCCTATGAGAAGATATTTTAGTTTTAGAAAGGAGTCATCAGCTACTTGCAAACAGTGTACAGTACATTCGAGCGAAGGATTAAACGATATAGCTTATTCGACGTATAGTATAGTTCTAGGTCCTAAATGTAACCAACTGCCAGGCAAAATATATTGTTATATGTAGGCTTAAAATACGTAATTGTTTGTAGATATTAGGTTTAAATAGGATACATATATTCTGTAATATAATTTATTAATTAGATATATATTTATATATTTATGAATTAATATACATTGAATATGTAAATGTAATGTTTGAAAAATAAATGTATCACCCGAAATGTTGAAAAGATCTGTCCTAATTACTTTATTTGCCCGTCTCTAAATAACGAGATAAATAAATAGTGTCTAAACCAATAGTTAATTTTTTAGTGGTAATTAATTTCAATTAAAAATTATATTTTCGTCTAGTTTAATGGAAATGAATAATATTGAAATTGTTTGCTGTTTCTACAGAGTACGCTAGTACGATTTTTGCATCCCTACCGCAAATATGTGAAACTACTTCTGCGCTTTCCTCCTATGGTGTGACAGAAATCTGTAAATCACGAGAAAATCGCAGATCTCGACATTACCGGTAGAAGGAACTATACAGAAATTCTTAAATATGAACTAAATTAAACTACGCTTGAAAATGTAAATTTGATAACATGGTATAAATTCCTATAAATCGTATAAATTTCATAAAAATGAACAAAGTAAAATGTCGAAATAAACAAACAAATAAACATCAAATAAAATGTGAAACCATCAGATGGCAGCACAGTTTAAAATTGAGCCACCCTTACGATAAAGATCATACTAAAAAGAAAAGCTTACCAACTTTTACAACCTTAAAACTACATCAATATATATCTTATAATATAGGAGTTATATGCCTAAAAACACGAAAACTTCCTTCTCTAACCATCCATTCAATGAAATCAACGTATCGCTTTTCACAAGGAGCTCTTGAATTTATACATCTAACAACTATCGCGATACTTCTAGTCATTAAAAGCGTTTCTTTAAAAATTCTTACCAGGGTTTTTGATTCCAAAATTAGCCGACCTACTTTCCACCATGTCGTCATTATTCTCGGTACGCCTTATCGCGATTCAAAGCATCTGTGTCCACCGTTTCCACAGCGACTCCTTGTTGTCGTCATCGACGACGTGGAAGGGCGTCAACAATTGCGTTCACGGTCGTCCTGAAAAAAATACGAAACATGTTCACGAAAAGGCGAACGATAAGCGGATCGGAGCACATGAAAGCCAGCCCAGGATTCGATGGTACGATAGCATGGTGGTACCCGGGGCGACGGGGTATTATATTATTGATCGTCCCTCGAGCTCTGTCCCCATCAGCTGTCGTGATCCCTGGCGTTCTCCTGGTACTACCGGGTTGCACGTTAACCTTTGTACTCACGGCGGAAAAAAACGTTTACAGGCTAGATATCTACTACGACCGAGTCAGCCGGATCTTGCTCTTTTTTGTGGTTCGACGGCCAGCCGCTACGACGCGCATTTGCAACTAACAATAAATGTACCATTCTCTCTTACACCTTCCATTCGTAATATCGTGTATCGTTCGATCTGTTTAGTTGATCGTGTACCAACTGTAATATTGGAATGTTCTCGTAGATATCGGGTGACGCAAGAATCGTGGTTATATCGTTCAAAAATGAAAGTGTGATAATAGAACTGGTTCTGTTTAACCTTACGTGTGAGATTTAAATACCTTTCGTAACTGATAGAAATGAATTTCTAAAAGATTGTTCTTCAAATGCATAATTGAAGGGGCTACTGTAATAAGGAGGCTGCTACGTTTCCCATTAATATGAATAAACCAAGAAAAACTAACTCAAAATCAAATAAAATTAAATCGATTTTTGGAACGTGCTATGCATTCATAGTCAACCTATATTCGTAATAATAAACTTTTGCACTTTTGAATACATAATCTAGATCTTTCGTTCTCTTCCAAGAAATACAAATTAAATATCGGTGTTCTGCCTCCTTATTGCTGCAAACTGCAATTCCAAATACGCGAACACATGAAAATGAATAGATAGTATAGTAGCACATATTTTTAATAAAAGATACTAAACAACTTTAGCTGTAATTCAAATCAATTTGACGTCGTCACAAGGTACTCACCTGTTCCAAAGTCGAATTGAAACGTGTCGCCGTCCTACCACGTATTTCCCAAAAGACGATCACCTCGAGCTACGTTCACGAATCGTGGAAGCTTTGTAACGTCGCCAGGCATTAATCGCGCGGTAATGACCGACAGATGAAGAAATATCGTTCTCCAATGACGCGCCACTGGGTTAAGGCGAATCCCCGCCATTATGACGTGTCAGCATCCGGGGGTAATCCACGATAACCATTTATTTCAGATCCACGAACCGTGCAGCGAAAGGGGTGGCAGTCGGGGGTGGAAGAGCCGCACAAATCTTCCTTTCGTGGACAAGCTGAAGAGTCTCTTCGACCTGCTTCTTCCCAACCAACCTCTTGTCTTCTTCTTCTTCTTCTTCCCTTCTTCCTTCTTCTTCGTTCGTTCTCTTCCGCCTTTGGTCCGCGAACGTAATATCCTGCCCCCAGCCGCTGCCTCGAACCTTCTAACACGAAGAGATTCGTGTCCCCTTCTGCTGAGAATCAGCTAGCTCTCGAGTTTCGTCCGCGCACCCCTTCCAACCTAGTTCTCGTTCCTCAGAGTGTCACTAATGCCGCGAGGATTAATGCTACGCGGCGGGGCTTACGGCCACTATTAATTTCATCGGGAGAACAATATCTTATGTGGCTGGGTATCGGGTGCATGTTTCTAGAGCGCTTCCTGGATACCTGGCACACCTCTTGACGATCTAATGCGCGGTTAGCTGGAAAAGAGATCCTATCCACGTTGCAAGAGACCTGAAATCCATTTTAGGTTAGGTTTACCAGAGGAAATTATTAAATTTAATTCTAAATAGCTACGTACTTGCGAATTGCTTTTTTCTGTTTGGTTTTTATTAACTGGAAATTGGTATGTTAAGGAAAGAATTGTTTATTATATGTATACCATTGTTAACGTTTTATCTCGATTTTGATAAACGGAATTTACTGAGGAATTTGTTGTTTTTCCTATACTACATCCTTTTTGCATATTCACTGCTGGAAGAATTTTTATTATTTACATATGTTTAACAAATAATTTTCATTTAAGACCACAAACGTTACAAGTTTTTCTTCCAAATTTTATATATTTCTTTTTTGTGTGTTATAAAATACTTAAGAAACCAAATCTGAAACGTAGATTTTTGAAAGTAGTAATGTATTAAATGAAAAATATACCGAGTTGGCGGATCAATGAAAAATTATGTAAACAATGGATATAAAATTCTGGAAATACCTACGACAAAGAAAACACGCTGTTCCCCAGCGTGCGATAGCGTTTGAATCGTTACAAGAGGAAGGTATCAATGCATCGGAATCGCGTTTCTCATCCTTCGACGTTTCGAGAGCATCATAGTTACCGGTAAGCGTGACACAAAGGTTATTACGCTGGCACGATAACATCCGGGCATAGCTGACGTGTTTGACTGACGAGCTCTCAGACGTCGCTGCAGGAGCACGCCATTTGCGGACGGCCGGCTGATACTTATCTGCAGGTAATTAGAACTTGGACCTGGAATCACGCATACAGTTTCCGCCGTTGTTCCAGGACTGCTTTCGCACAGTAACACTGACAATGATAATTATACACTTCCCCTGTACTTTGACGTGGCTGACGTGTAGTTTATAGAAGCTTCGATTCTGTGTATCTTCAAGGGAAGTTTTTTCGAATCGAAGCATTTCGTTCTATTCGTATAGAAGTTTATGTTCGTTAAGTGTGTCGACTTTCGGTATTACGCTGCGAATATTAATAAGATGGACAGTGTAAGTAACGCTGATATAACTGAAATGAAGGTTATGTGCCCGGTGTATACAGTTAAGGTACAAAATTTGGATTTAAATTTATTCAAATGTAATGTAAATTTGAATTTACATTTAAAATTAACACTAGGTGGTTTTCAGATTTTGAGATTGTGTTGTTTTTGATAATTACTAAAAGTATACAAGTGCTCTGTTGACAAACTTGATGATCACCGATGTTGACATGGTATCAAGATTGTATTTACGTATTTATGTTTATCATATTATTTTAATTGGAACTAGGTATATATAAATAATTAAATATAATGCTAAATTTCCATCTTGACACTTTCTAGAAGCATCGACTAAAGTCATTACACAGACTGGAAGCGAAAAGTAGGAAACTGTCGAGGAAAAGGCAACCGGACACCTTTCCCGTTAATAGAGAACGGCGGAACTCTTTCTATCAACTTTCTAGTCCCGTCACGGCAATTAGCAAAGTACCTGCACTTGCGGATAAATCCTCTCGTGGCAGAAGCGCGACTTATTTATGACCATCCTCGTCCCGAGACCCGACTAAAGGGTTAAAAGCGGAACAATGCCACGGTCGACATTGTTTTGATGTGGTCAGAACTGAGGAAGATCGGTGAAAAGATGCATAAACCTCCACGTCGTGTGCCAGTTTTCCAAAACGGAAGCTTCGACGTGAAACCCGTAGGCCTTTCCATCTGCTGACATTTTCTCTTTGTACGAAAATTGCCAATAGAAAAGTTTGTCTGTTCGACAGCTAGAATTCTTGGAACTTGGGTACAATTTTTTAATTTGATGCGAAGATCGATATTTGTCGAGTTTCATAGGAAGAATCAATAATATTAGCTTTTCATTTCTCTTCTCTTTCCAAAATCTTCTTCTTTTGATATGAAATATGTTAATTCAAGATGCAGTTTGAATTACACAAAATTTCAGTTTCATATTGTAGTTATTGATATATATGTGTATAAATATGTATTCAGGATTTTTCTGTGTGATAATTTCATAATTGACAATATTAGTGCCCTAAGATTTTGGCCAATATAAATATATATATTGAATTATAGAGAATTTAGTTTCATATTGTTTATATATTAGTTTATATATATATATATAACCACAATAATTATTGATATATATATATATATATATATATATCAATAAATAATAATAATTGATATGAAATATGTTAATTTAAGATGTAGTTTGATTTAAATATATATATATAATTTATGTAATGTATTCAAATTACATCTTGAATTAACATATTTCATATCAAAAGAACATTTTTGGAAAGAGAACAGAAATGAAAAGCTAATATTATCGATTATGTGGTTATATGATATTATATATTATGTGGTTATATATATCAATAAATAATAATAATATATATATATCAATAAATTGTAATAATTGATGTATATGTCAATAACCACATAATATATATAATATCACATAACCACATAATCGATAATATTAGCTTTTCACTTGTGTTCTCTTTCCAAAAATGTTCTTTTGATATGAAATATGTTAATTCAAGATGTAATTTGAATACATTACATGAATTATATATATATATGTAATTCAAACTACATCTTGAATTAACATATTTCATATCAAAAGAAGATTTTTGGAAAGAGAACATAAATGAAAAGCTAATATTACCGATTATGTGGTTATCAATAAAATTCTCTGTAGTTCAATATATATACGTATATTGGCGAAAATGCTAGGACACCAATATTGTGAATTGTGAAATTATCAGACAGAAAAATCCTGAAAGTCTAATGTGTACATACTACCGCGTCGCCAGGAAACGAAAGCTTGCTATCAAAGGGTAAACGCTGTACCCTATTAGACCGGTATTTTTGCAACGATACTCCAGATCCAGGTTCTCGAGAGGAAGGATAACGGTAATCGTAGCGTTGGTTGGCGGCCTCGCAGAGGAAGGCAGCCACGGTGTTCATGATCAGAAGAGCGGCAGTATCCTGGTCCTCCCTTTAGTAGTCTCATACCACTAGCGTATACCCTTACTATGGTACCCCTGGCGGCGCGGTGCTAGCCATGACACGAGAATGTGATTAATGATCGCAACAGAGAGCCATGCACCGTACACCGCTCTCCTCTCTTTTCCCTCTTCTCCCCCGCCGTAAACTCGCTGGGTTCTCCTTCTCTATCGTCCGTTCCTCTCTTCCCTGGACGGCCACCACGTTTTCTCTTCCCTCTGGTATCGTTCTCTCTTTCAGCAACCCCTGCTGTTGCCGCTGACGTTGCTGCCGCGGTTGCTGCTGCCGCAACTGCCCTCTCTCTTTCTTTCTCTCTTATTCTCTACTTGCAATCTGACTGCCTGCCAACTTTCTTCCATAGTTCTTCATCCTCGTTCTCCCTTCTCGTGGCCACCGCTGATTATCCATCGACTATTTCCAACGCTGCCTCCAGCTGGTTTTCGCCGTTTTTCCTCGAGATTCTCTTGTTCGACGCACCAACGTTGGCCTCAGTTCGACAGAAGATGAGCATTCTCGAGGGAAGAATGAAGAGAAGACAAGTTTTAAATAATTCTACAACGAACTCAGTCTAACAGATACTGTACAGCTTCTTGGATTTGGTAAAATAGATCAGATTTGAGTTTAGAAATTTCAGAAATCTTGGAACAGTATGTTTGTTTC
Source organism: Bombus pyrosoma (assembly GCF_014825855.1). NCBI lineage: Eukaryota > Metazoa > Arthropoda > Insecta > Hymenoptera > Apidae > Bombus > Bombus pyrosoma. The sequence goes on along the minus strand of NC_057787.1, from coordinate 1,637,009 downwards.
AATACTGGGATCTGTTAAGTAATTGCGGAAGGTGTTTGTACGGTTTTTCCTAAGGGCTGAATTATATTATACAGGTTCGTTTAAGAGTTAGAGCTTGATCGCTTAACATTTAATTTCTTGTTTATTATTATTTTACTTAATTGAACGTATTTAATTTTATTTAGTTTTTCTTCTTCTTCTTTATAGAGTGGAGAGTTTCGTGTCCTCCGCGTTAAATGAACCTGTCCAAGACAGGAGTCGTAAGAAATGAAGAAGTCACGGGAACAGAGGAAGAAATCAGTCAGTGCCTGCTCCAAGCACGATGACTTTGACTCTATCGACTCGTCTTCCGCTTATCTAAATCACTTATCGATATCTTGCCCTGATCCTGCTTTTCTTCAATATCCGATCGCCGTCGATCTTAATAATTGCACTTCCTCGTTTCGATTTCAACGATCCGTAAGTTTTATTCGTATCTACCGATTAAATAAACAAATTTTGTCACAAAATATGGACTCAAAAAGATAAACGGTTTAGAATTATTCCACGTAGAATGTCTGAAATTCCGTCGCCATTTAATACATTCTGAAAGGAATGGCGCTTTAAAATGGCATTCAGATAAATATTATCTAGCTATCTCAATTTTTAAAATAAGTTTGAACACGTATCCTTGGCTACTAATATGCAAAAATGTTTAATCGACTATTTTCTCAATAAACGTCCTTATTTCTTGACAAAATACAAAACTCATCAATGTTACTCGCTTTACTCTCTAACTAAAACAAAAATTACATCAAAAGTTAGTTCAGTCTTGTCACAAATTTATTAAAAAATTCAAATTCTCCATTTCTAGCTTATATATCAAAAGGCATACACGAAGAACCCGCATTCCAACTTCTACCAAAGTAACTAGACAAAATAAACCATCGACTGGTTCCACTCACCAAACTCTCCTCTTCACGTCACGTGGAACAATCGTTTGAACTGCAGAACAATAAACCACCTCTTTGATATTCCTCTCGTTATCATTTTCGCTAGCCAATATTGTATCCAAAATAATCCTCTAGTAGGATTGAACGATGATTCGACAGTGCGGCCATCGTTCGACGACGGTGACGAAGTCAGCAAGAGTGGAAAAGACTGGCAGGCGGAACGAAGACAGAGGCAGCGGGTACTCCCCGCGGAAATCAACGGGGCTGCGAGCGTTTCGTTGAAATTTCCGGCGTATTGTCGGCGTTCGGCGGCCGTGAATGATCCGGAGCCACCATCAACCCCTTTGTGAAGGAAGGGAGACGGCGAGGCGGGAACGAGGGCGAACCTGATGGGATATGGGGATGGCGACGCGTCCCTGGCGACGCCGCGACGCTGACAGCGTTCGGTCCCGGCGCCCTCTTCTCCCCGACTCTATTTCCGCGTTTTCTTTGACACACCCCGGATTAAATGCTTCAGCTGTTTCTACCAACTTGCGATCCGCAATATTCGCGTGATCGAATGGCATTGGTCGAGTGCGATGGTTGTTACTGAGGAACAAAATGGTTGATGGAACGAACGAAATTGAGGTTGTTTGAGAGCATGAGATTGTGAATGGTTGAATATTAATACACTGCACGTTTTCACATTTATGGGGATTTAAGGATGCAAGAATGTACAGAATGTGGATAGTATTTAATGTATCAAAGTATTTTCAATATGAAATATTCGCAGTGCAACGTTCATTGTAAAATTCAATGAATGAATCAAATCTCGACTTAGAATCTATTTTACAATAATATGAATCTGTATAAACATCCGCAGTCTAAAAGAAACAAATTTGGAGTATGAGGAGGAATTGTATTTTCTGAAATTGTAATTATTAAAAAATGTGTTTTACGTTCTGGATAGATTTGGACGTTTCGTGAGAGTAATTACTATAGCTTTTATCTATGAATGAAACAATTTTTCTTTCACAAGTGATAAATATTAATGTCTGAAGTAACAATTATTTTTCTTAATCAAAAACAATTATTTTCTTAATCTCAATTATAAAACTGAGATAACACGTTGCACGTTTCAAATTGATAGATAATACGTTTCATGAAATAATCTTACAATATGAAACGAACTTACAGCTATAATTACTTTCCTTAATCGGTTCATATTGTATAATAGAATTACAGTTATATACTTAATACATCTTATGTCATAAGATTGCACTGCGAAATGTGTGTAGTCAGGAATCACTGTCTATAATATGGTTGTCTTATTAGCAACATTATGTTAAAAGTAATGCACGTACGAGCGGTTAGAAGATGATAATTAGCTGATGGTACAGATTATCACAATCCTGTTACGATTGATGGAGTAGAAGGTGCTAATGATTATTTAAAGATGATGGTAATTAGGTAAATTAAAGCGCTACCCAGAGTTCTGAATAACAGTATGTTACGCAAATATAACGTGCAGCATGCGCCTGTACGTGATACTGTAATTTAAGTAGTATCTAACTTAATCGTTGCTACATAATTTGTTTCATATTTGTCTTCTTAACATGCCTGCTGATTTCTGAGTAGATTGCGGTTCTGTGGATAGTCATTTCCTGCAAACTTCGTATAAATAGAAAGCACGAGGTTGCACGATCATGGTAAGACCACGAATTCTGCTAATCATCGCGCGAAGAAAAGTCCAAACAACCTTTTTCCAAAAGCAACTTCATGTTTTTCCAAATATTATTCGAATATATTATTTTAGGACCAGTTTCTTTATTAATAATGCTACTTTTTCAATTGTTTGCGTCGCTTTTATAGCAATGAAAACGTTTGTGTTTGCCACATTGAACAAAAAAGGATTGAAGAAATTTCTTCTGGAAACAACTTCATGGTTTTCCAAATATTATTCGAATATATTATTTTAGGACCAGTTTCTTTATTAATAAAGCTACTTTTTCAATTGTTTGCGTCGCTTTTATAGCAATGAAAACGTCTGTGTTTGCCATATTGAACAAAAATGGATTGAAGAAATTTCTTCTGGAAACAACTTCAGGGTTTTCGAAATATCATTCGAATATATTTTTCTAGGATCAGTTTCTTTGTTAATAAAGCTATTTTCAATTGTTTGCGTCGCTTTTGTAGCAATGAAAACGTCTGTGATTACCACATTAAACAAAAACGGATTGAAGAAATTTCTTCTGGAAACAACTTCAGGGTTTTCGAAATATTATTCGAATATATTGTTCTAGGACCAGTTTCTTTATTAATAAAACTACTTTTTCAATTGTTTGCGTCGCTTTTATAGCAATGAACACGTCTGTGTTTACCAATCCTGCTCGTCATTGAACAAAAAAGAATTGAAGAAATTTCTTCTGGAGACAACTTCATGGGTTTCGAAATATTATTATTCAAAAGACATATCCTAGAAATAGCTGCTTTTTTTATCAAAGGTACTTTCTCGATCCTCGATCTTGCGTTTCAAATAAAATAACAAATGTTTCAAATTGAAAAATACAAATGTTTCAGATAATCGAGGGAGAAGAAAAGCGAAAAATATTTTTTTAGCATCGATTGTTTTCGAAAGATCGCAAGATATATTTCGAAAGCAATTTCTTTAATATGACAGCTGGTTCTTTGATTGTTCGCGATACTGTTATGGCAATAGACGCGTCCATGTTGGCGATATTAACATCGCCGTCAGCGATGGCTGGCTGCCTTTTGTCCAGAGGGATGAAATACTTGATGATATTAAACATGAATAATGTAACGGTTCGGGGGCGAGCAATAGCGGCTGCGATAAGGCCTTCTGGAATACAACATACGCAAAATCACAATGTAACAGCTGTCAGACTTGCACCAGGTCTGCGTCTGGATAAAAAAATTAAATCTACTGCTGCAACATGTGCGTACATTTTTAAACACATTTTTCCTTTCTTCTTTTTTTTACATTATGATAACTTTTTACAGAATGAAGGACTGAACTGGAGAGCCAATCGAATCAAAGAATTAAGATATTAGCCACTTGGAAGGAAAACTCCAAAAAAATTTGCTTGTTTGGCAGTGGAAACTAGTTTTATTGACAGAAATCGCGTTGCCGGGGGTAAATTGGTGGAAACAAGAGGGCAAAGGGAGGAGGGAAAAAATCAGTGCCGGATGACTCGTCGGTTTTCGAGCGAACCGGAATGACTAAGTGTGAATTCAATTAAGGGTTTGTTTTAAGCATCTATCAGAGCTTGTTTACGGGCCAGCTCATTATTTACGTAACATGATGAAATTGACAATTTCGACTTGGCTAATTAACGCTGCCGATCGAAGAAATTTGTCCGATTTCAAGTTCCTTCCCTTTTTGTCAAACTATCTATACACCTGGTACAATATTTTTCCAAAACAAATTCACCTCTTATTATTGTAATATTTATTGAATTTTTCAGAAGAATCAAAAAAAAAGAGAGGAAATTGAGGAGCCAAAGGAACCAAAGAAGAGAAATTATAAACTTCTTTTCTTCTATTACTGTGTATCCTTCAGAAATTTGTTTCAAGTTCGTTCCTCTTTTGTCAAACTATCTACATACCTGGTACAAGATTTTTTCAAAACAAATTCATCATATTATTTTAATATTTATTGAATTTTTCAGAAGAATCAAAAAAGAAGAGAGGAAATTGAGGAGCCAAAGGAACCAAAGAAGAGAAATTATGCACTTCCTTTNCTTTTCTTACTGTGTATCGTTTAGAAATTTGTCCAATTTCAAGTTTCTTCTCCTTTTGTCAAACTATCTACATACCTGGTACAAGAATTTTTCAAAACAAATTCATCATATTATTTTAATATTTATTGAATTTTTCAGAAGAATCAAAAAAGAAGAGAGGAAATTGAGGAGCCAAAGGAACCAAAGAAGAGAAATTATGAACTTCTTTTCTTCTATTACCGTGTATCCTTCAGAAATTTGTTTCAAGTTCGTTCCCCTTTTGTCAAACTATCGACATACCTGGTACAACATTTTTCCAAAACAAATTCATCTCATACTATTTTAATATTTATTGAATTTTTCGGAAGAATCAAAAAAGAAGAGAGGAAATTGAGGAGCCAAAGGAAACAAAGAAGAGAAATTATGAACTTCTTTTCTTCTGTTACTGTCTATCCTTTATTTGTATCTTTAGAACTAACAATAATATAATGTTAATATTGTTCTTTGTAAAGAATCAAAACACCAATTTCAATTTTTACCATTTAACTTATTCTTTTCCATCAAACAGACGCATTCAACCGGAAACTTAAATTTTCCAGAAGTTTTGCCTGAAGAAGAGGAAATATCCTCTTACTTTCTATGAGCAGCAGCCATGAAAATCGAAACGTAGACAGCGGAAAACAGCAGGGTGTTAATAATGGTCCAGGAATTCGGCCGTGGACCAATGTCAAAGGATCTTTCCTCGTCCAATCCCGCTCAACGAGTACGGCAGGATGTTGTTGTAGGCTGGACCAAATAGTCCAGGGCGGACCCTTCTTTTAATTGTATCGAAGGGTCGATCCTGGAGCCTCGGCTCGTGAGAAACGGAATGCGTGCGTCATGGATCCAATTCATTCGTCCGGACATTTTCCTGAAAATGTTGTCATTAATTTGGAGCACGACACTGTTCAGGGAAAATTGACAAATCGCTGAGAAGACCGCGGTGTCCTTTAAGACACATGAAACTTTCCAAAGATTTAGAGCGACAAGAAAAGAAGAAATGAATAGAAATATATTTGTTAGGAGAAAAAAATTGAACTGCATGAAACGTAGATAGTCCAAAGGCATTTTGAAGAGCGATTAGGAGTTTGTTTAAAACGACAGTACACCACGATTAAGACACTTTTTAAGCTGTAACTGTGAAGAATCGTAGCTCGTGTCCACGCTTTGTGCTCGAGAGGGGCTGTCACAATGGGAGCGATGGAAAAAAGAGAGCAGCTGTGAAGAGGAGCTTGAAATGGCGATTCTATGCGCGTCACGGGTCGCTCCGCTATGATCCTCCCTGCCCCGATGTCCGATTTCCCTCTTTACCATCGTCGGATTATGTTTTTGTCGAACGAGCGATGGGTTTAATTTCAAGTCGTCACGGCGTATTAAGCGATAAAGGAATTGCGCTGGATGCTCTGGATAACAGTCGATAACGTGTCAGAATTGCAAAACGCGTGGCAAGAACGAATTGTACCTTGCGCATGGAACTCGAATGAATTTCAAAAACCATATTTTACTAGTCTTACCATGTATCAAATTTCTGCTCGTCTTTTATTCCAATTTTAATCAAAAAACTGGCGAGGATATCTGATATCTTATAAGAAGACTGTAAATTTTGTTGCATATTTATACTTTTATGAATTAGAGCCTAAGTTGAGCTTTGTTCTATCTTCTAATTACTATAACAGGAGAAAGAGATTTTCCAAATTCTACTATTTTTCTATGTTATCCACATTGAAGTTTCCTATGAACACGTGCAAATCCAGAATCTGTTTACAAGAAAATTGATATCACTCTTTGAATAGTAAAGTTTAAGTAAGAAACATTGTAATAGAAAATGGAGCAGAGTTCTAGGCTTCGTGCAGAAGTGGGATGATTTTTGATGAACAAGATTAATACTGATCCTTCTTCATCTTGGGTTAACGGAATCGCAGGATTAATTACACGAAGGGCGATAATGCCCAATTCGGTTAGTGTCGAAGGGGATACTTGTCGAGGGCTAAGAGGGTTTCGCCACTGGCTACTCCCTATGTTCCACGTAAACCACTGATAAAACGTGTCACCGAGGAGCTCACGAAATTTACTATTTACACCCCGTATATATCGTATAACATGATAGGATCTTCGTGCAACAAATTTAACCTGAGACCTGGTTTGTTCGGATCATTTTATTTTCACGCCATGATCCCCGAAAAATCAACATTTTCTCACCGATGAAAGATAAAGCAGACCTTCTGGAACCTTGCAACGCTTTGTAAAATATGAAAGTCACGCTGTTGCTACAGAACAAAATTAATTCGTGAGAACAGACGTAAAAACCGCAAATTCATTAATTTCACGTGTTCGACTGCGTAGCAACGTCATACTTTGAACAATCAATTTACAATGTTGCAACCGTAACTCTATATAATATTAAATAATTACGATACGAGATAAAAGTAATATGTTTTCGTACATTTCAAGCAAATGAAAATAACGTAAAATTAATCGATTTTTCATTCAGCGCGATATCGAAGTCTAACATTTTCATTTTTTTTTTTTTTTGTTATAGCGCCATTTATTATTCAAGATACAAGAGGAAGAAAAAAGAGTGGAGGGACGCTGGTGGAACAAAAATTCTAATTTCCCCGTCGTTCAAAATTCATTCTCCGCGGCCGAAAACGAGTTTCTACGAAGGAATCCCGATCGCGACTCCCAGCCGGCCGTCCAGAAGACTCATTGCTATTCCGCGGGTAACTCATGCGGGGCATTATGGTAGTCACAGTCGGGGCTCTACTAAATTGAAAACAAGATCCGTCACGTTTTCAGGCAAGCAAAAAGAATTTTAATGAATTATAAGGAGCAGGTATGAAGGAGGATTGACAGGCGATCCTGGTGAAATTAAAGGAGCTACCCACTGATCACCGCTATCCGCCGTTGTGCTGCTGCTCGGACGTATTTTTTGCCTCGCCATATCCTCTGTGATAGGGGTGCTTTTTTCATTTTTCGCGAAAAATTCCTTTCGTCTCTCTATCTCTCTTTCTCTTCTTTTTCTTTTGCATTCACAGGTAAATATTTTTTACTATAAGAAAAATTAATGACAGGAGCACATTTTTTCAGGTGGTTTTACCAAACATGTACTTATCATTTGGTTAATTAATAACTTAGAAAATTGATTATATAATATCGAAAGGATTAACAATTTGACTGCCACGCGGAAATCACACGTTTCGCTCAGGACGCCACGGCTTCAGCTTTCTCAAATGTGAAAATCGCCTGCCAATTGTATTTGAATTTCCCGCCAATTTATGAAAAGGATTTCAGGAAAGCGGATATAAAAGGGCAAAAGTACTGCTTCAGTAATTATCGGTTGCTCTAATTTTAGATGATATTATGCTTCTCTTGTTGAAGTATTCATATACCGGGTGTTGCTTAAATTCAGCATCTAACTAACCTACAAAGTATCTGTGAAAATACCCTGAAGATAATTTCAGGGCCACCAATTCAGTTTTGCGTGCCAATATCTATTTCTTATATTCTGTATATGATGTTTTAAGCGACATCAAAACGAATTGAAGATAACTTTGCAATGCAGCGTTAGTAACTTTTCAAAATCTTCAACAGCAATAGAAATAATTTAACACTTTGAAATCACATGTTTCACCGAGGACATCACGGGAGTATTTTTATTATCCAAAGCATATAATGGCAAAATAATAATAAATTGATGATGCAAGACAACGTTCTTCCCCAATGGACCGTTTATCTTATTGGTGGTCACGGGTGACCACCGTGGCACTTTGCTAACAGTTGATAGCAACATATTATAACAAGGCTTCTTTTATTTCAACAAACCATTCGCATTCGTTGTTTCGTCGCAAGCAAAACGTGCAGAATATTTTGTTGAAACGTGTGGAAGATATTAGTTAACAGTATTTACTCATTCTATATATAACAGTAAGGTATGTTCACACTTCTAACCTCAATTATATGATTATAAAGCAGCATTTACGATTATTTTCTAAAGTGTGTTTATAATAATATTGGTAGATTACCCCTCAAAGATATGGATGCAAACGCAGTGCACCGTTAGATGCAAGATTTAACCTCATTTTCTTTTATTGATGTTCTAATAAAAATGTTTAATTGTTCAATGGGGCACTTTTTATTTCAAGGTATCTTCTATTTATCAGTTAATTCAATTTTCATTCAATTTTTACAATTGTAGAAAGTTGAAGCGCTCCGGTCACCAATGACCACCGTGGCGTCACAGGAGAAACCGTGGGTCATATATGACTCACGTGGCAGTCAAAATGTTAATACGTCTGTAGAGTAACATTCACAAAAGTTTCAATCTTGACAGAACTTACACCTAAGAACGACTAAAGAATCCATCCTGTTTCTCATCAAACATTGTTATTTCCAGCAAATAAGAAGATCACGAGTTTATCTTGATCAATGATCGACGAAAATTCCTGTACAAGCAAAGTACAGTAAACACGCAACACCTGGAGTGTCACCCCGAGCGTACCTTCTCCTCTCAACAGCACCGCACATGCAACCATACGAACAGAGAGAAGATCACCGAGTTCACGTCGAATAGGTTGTGCAACGAAAGAAAAAAGAATTTAATGAATTATAAAGGCTCGATGCAGGCTAGAGAGGGGAGAGGGCGAACGAGGTCGAGGGAAGGGGATTGGCAGTCGATTCAGCCGGAATTAAAACGGCTGGCCGTCGTCGGCACTGCGGTACCGATCCGTCCTGGGGGTTTTCTTGCGCCCCTGAACCCTTGGTGTGCAGAGGAGGGTCCAGGAAAGAGTTGGAGAAAGAAAAAGGAGCTGCGAGACGCGGATGGAGGATACGAGCCAGAAGAGAAAGAAGAAGAAGATGAAGAAGGAGGCGGTGGTGGAGGTGGAGGTGGAGGAAGAGGAGGTTGAAACGATGGTACTAGGGGACTTGATGAGAACGCCTGGTGGGGGAGGGTTTCCGAAACAGCTCGCCGCTATCTCGACTGATCCGATCAAGATTAATGAACGTGCGGCTTGCGAGTCGAAGTCTTTGCGCCGCCCAGGCTGCTCGTTTCGTCTCTATCTGTTGGCCGACGGACACGTAGTCGCCTCTCTGTCGCTCTGATTCTTTTTCTCGGGCCGCTGATCCACGCAGGGGCAGCGACTAGCGACAGGTACCGTCGACGAGTCCTGGTAATAGCGCGGTTCGCGGTGGCTGATGTTGCCGCGGCGACTCGTTCGCAAGTTGTTTCGTCAAGTTGACTTGCAGCCGTTGTTGGCTCTTTTTGGCGAAGGATAGTATGGAGGACAGAGCAGCAGATAGCTTGGAAACGTCGTGAAAGCGAAGAGAAAACGGTTTCGTCGAGATAATGATCTGTAGAGAAAGAAACGAAGGCTGATGGGGATGAGGTGGCTCATTTCAGTTGAATCTTAGTAAAGCAAGAAGGTATATTTAGAGATTTATTTCCAGTTCTTGTTGCTACTCGCGTTGCTCAACGTTATTGTTCAGAGTCTGATATTGATATTCTTTGAAAGATACTACGAGGAGCTACAGATTAATGAAACCATGGTTCATCCTTCCATAAAACCAGTATCGCGAGCAATCACAACACAAGAAACATTTTAACAACAATCAGCGACGATTTGTTCGAGTCAGTTGTCAATCCAGAAGTCAGATTTGATCGCGAGCAGACGACGCGAGTCGATACTTATAAGGAAACTTATAAATGGACGCATTGGGATTGGCAGCGAAGATAAAGTTACGGTAGCAGTAGCAGGCGGTAGCAGAACTCGTCTTTTTTACGTGATACGGCAGCTTCGAGATAGATGTGTCACCAAGACCGAGCCAGATAAAAATACACGTCCCCCTCGTTTCGATGGTTTTAATTAATTCCGAGGATCGACGCGACCGCCCGTGTTAACTTTCCGGCTGGGTCGCTGCATCAACCGCGCGTGTCCACGATTGCTACTGTGCAGTAACACCGGACTCGTTTAACTGCCCTGCTAAAGAAAAAAACATTGTCCCAGTATTGTAACTGATTTTGTCTTTCATTGCAACCAAGTTATTGAATATAGTTTATGCGTTATTAAGTATTCCAGACATTCTTATCTTGATGACATTGTAACAATTTCGAGAATTTTGTATAAATAAACGTACCAAGTGTGATATACGAAACTAACTGAATCAAAAATAAGTAAATCAAATGTATAGTTCAAAATGTAGCTTTCTACAGTAGCGTTCAGTTTTCTTGATTCTGTTGTCTCTTGACCATATTGTCATCCTTCTAAAAATTTAACAATAATCTTGTTCAATGTTCTGTTCAATGTTATTCAATTCACTTCAATTAATAGACGTGTACTTGTGTATTTTCAAACTCAGTAGTTCTAGCATCTGATTACTGCTTTATATATAGCTATCTATTCTTCAAAGTCGAAGATAATTGTTTGTGCATAACAAGAACGGTTTCAAGCAATTCGCATGATCGTCCATCGTTTCCAACTGCCGCCAATTTTCAAAACATATTTCCATCGTTTCTCCGGTAAAATGGCCCAGGTCTCCCGGAGTTACGATTAGCATCTCAGCGGTGATCGAATACAGGGTGACGAGGTGTCCGCGGTGTCTGCGGGTTTCGAATCTAATTTCACCGGGCTCCCCCGTCGACGACACGGGGCTCCTGTTATCTTTAGTTACAGCCTAATGTGTATTTGAGATGCGAAACTGCCTCTGGGGGATGTCAGTCAGTCGGTGGAGCGAGCGTAAAGTGACGCGATGAACGCGCCACGGCGAGAAGGGGTGGCACGAAAGAGAGAGAGAAGCGGGATGCTTTGTAATTACGAGCCCTGATAAATGGAGTCGTGACTCGTTAATCCCCTCCAATTACACATAATGGGGATCGCTCGAATCCCCGTCATTTTTGCTGTTTTCAAATTCGACCGACCGCCGCGCTGCTGAACACCAAGCCTAACCATGAATTATCCAGTAGCCATATTGAACTATTGAGATATGTATAATTTTATGTGCTGGAGTAGGTTAGATGCGTAGTGGAGGTACTTGTATGTGAGTATCAGTGTGTGGAAGTATGTGTGTGCGTAACGTCTCGAAAACGGAAGAATGTAAACAGTACAGTCGGTTAACAGTCGGATATGGAAGAAAGTGCTGAGACGCGTGCAAGTGCGTATCGATGAATATCTTAGAAATCGTCCATCAAATAAATATATAATTATTCTAATATCAATTCCAAGCGTAAATTCAGTGTTCCTACACCATTATTTCGGCTATCAAGATCCAAAATTCTCAACATGAACATCGCGTGTCCTATGTGGATAAACTTATCTAAACAGAAAGCGAGATAAAGTAAAAGTTTATAGGAAGTTGGAAAAATGACAGTAAAGTACGGTTTTGGTGAATGCAGTAGGCGTGCAATTTCAAAGTCAGACAACGTTTGCTTCAGAAACTGCAATCACTTTCCCGAGTCCTCAGCTGTCCACTTATCTCAACAGGAAGTGCTGGCTGCAACCGCACTACCTTCAACTGCAACCTTGTTACGTCTCATCATAAATCTTCCAATCTACTCAAAAACTCCAGGAAGTCTTGTCCAATACTCCAACGGAGTATTATTCCAACTTCTCCGATTCATTCGTCAAATATTTTTCAGAAATTCAACTGAGAACTTCGAACTTCACATTTCGATGCATAATTAAATGTTCCTTTTCGTTGGCTCAAAATTTGGACGTAAATTGCTGGCATCTTTCAAATTTGCAATTTTGCATTAAAGCAAGGATTTTAAGTTATTTAATTTCAAAAAACAGCATTTTTCAATCGCTTCACCTTGCGATAAGAAAAGTCTTAGACGAATCCAAGAAAATGCATTTTTTCGCGAACCCAAAGTTGCAATCGACTTAAATAGTGCAACGTTGATGGTTCCCAGCGAATCATTTGTTAGGCAGATCGCAGCAATGTTGCGCAACCGAAGTGTGTGGTCAGAAACCCGTTAAATCTTAGCTGCGGGGGTGGTGGGGGGCGGGACAAGGCGCGAATTTCACGTTGTTTGTCCCCGTACTTTGCCAAACGAGCGATTCACTGGCCACCCACTGTACACCGTACATCGTACAGCTTGTAGATCGCGCGATTGCCAGGCGGATGCGAGGCGAAATGACCGACGCATACGGATCATTTGTCTTGGCGCAACGAATGTGGAACGTGGCGTGTAGGTGGCATAACGCCGCCTGAAAATAGGGTCACGAATCGTAAGGAGGATCTGATAACCGGCCCGGAAGGTATTTCGCGTTCGTACAGTGTCGCTGTCTGTTCCCACCCCCAAAGAGACCAGGGACACATTGGATGAGTAGAAGGAAATTGCAACAAAGATCGTCCCCTGATTTTTAATGTGACATAGGAGCAAGGTATCTGTTGTTCTTCCAAGATTTTCCATTTTATAATCTACCGATTTAGTGCTTTTATCTTCTACATTTCTTCTTTCTTATTATAAACCTGTTATTTCCCTCGCGTCCCTTATAATATTTGTAAAACACTACAGAACATTTCACCTCATTTTAAACTAGGTATACTCAGACCAAATTACTGTACTCTCATCTATCTGCTGTGCCTAATATTATCTCTAACAGTATCCTTATATTTCTTGTACCTTAACTCTGTTGCAAATGCCTGTACTTCGACTAAAGTAAAATTTGTTTGACTATTCGAATAGGCAGATGTCCTAATATCGACAATATATGGAGCCTTTTCGATGTAGAGACAAATAATTGCCAAGTAATTTGAGGGATATAGTTCAAGACAATCAACCGGTCAGCCTATTTACCTTAATTCACGCCCAACACAATCTATATCCGAGAGTGGCTTGTAAGGGTATTCAAGACCGGAAGAGAACGTAGGTCGCTCCGTGGATAGCGGATTAGTGTATAGATCTTGCAATTAGCTGCTCTTGTGTGCTTCCTTCCTCCTCGAGAACCTTGCTGGTAATCGTGTCGCTTGCTGATTCCCTCTGCTTTTTACCCCAAAACTAGGGAATCTAGTTGGAAATTCGTTATGGATCTATCGTACACCGTGTTCGAATTAATCTGAGTTGGATTGAAGATGTTTTACAGATCGATCGAATGATGACACGTATTGTTTCAGGATGTGGACTGAAACATTCCCCATTTTCAGGAACACGCAATCGTCTGCCATTGCTAATTTCATTATGGAATATTTTTATATTCCATTCATCTTAACCTCCCATCATCCCTGAGTTATCAACCATTGAAAACTGCAGAACAATATATTCAGAATTATCAACCATTTTCTGAATTTGAGTTCTAAGAAGAGTTCAACGCAATGAGAGCATCCTCATATTCTTGACATGTTTCTTAACGTTAGATAAGTAGAAAATACTCGAAAATAATGAAACGAACGCAGCGCAGTTGAAAACAGGAAAGAAATATGCTGTAAATATCATTTGCCTAAGAAACGCCTACTTTCGCCCAAATGGTAAAAAATTCCAGAGCACCGGGTCATTCGCAATGACAACGTCGCGTACAACATCGCATCGCGGACAGGCGATGCGATTATTCCAGAAAACATGAAACGAAAGCAGCAACGAGCCATGTCTGACTTTCGATCCTGGGTGGTAGCAGGTTATCTCGGCTGTTGGCTGGGCTGCTGGTTGCATGGGCGGAGGCAGGGTCGTGCAGGCGGCCCCTCATTCGCTTTCCGGGTGCCACCCTTCTTTTCGAGGCTGCTGCGGCATATCCCCAGTCCATGCTGCGGCAACCACGCACGTGTTCGCGCATGCGCAACAGCCACAATGTTGCACGCATGGGCGCGTACGCATATAGGAGAAACGGCACCCGTTGGAGAACCCCTTTCGCGTCCAGGCTACCCAACAGAATGTCCCCTCGATGCTTGTAAACTGTACTGCTAGCATAATACTGCGTTACGTATGTGTCGAATGTCCCCACGTAAGAAATCGATATCTCTGCTATGGAGAACTGGCACCGAATTTGGTGATAGGGTTTGATATTTGAAATGATACGTGTACATATAGTAGAATAAAGTTGAAGAATTATGATGGAAATTAGATAAATTAGGAAGGCTAGTCATTGGCACTTGGTTGTTTCTTAACTCTTTTTTTACGAGGACGTAGGAAATTGAATGGCCAAGGAATGGTAACTATTGCTGTTTAGACGTATTTCAATGCTCTCCCTTTGTACGGACGTTGGAAATTAAAGAATTTATTTAACAACGATTGTTACTTGGTCGTTTTCTAAGTTTCTTCGCGATAACGTTGGAAATTCGATAATTTGGGAACAATAGTGGTCACCATTTGGCCATTTTTCCTTCTTTTAAGAGTATTGCTTTCACTGAAGCGCTCGTCAAATATTTGTAAAAGTGTGCTAGTCATCGTTCCGTCTTATTTAATAAACTCGTGGAATCTCAAATTGACTGATATAGAGTTATAACGAACCCCTATAGCGCTGGAAATGCCATTTCCCGTGGTTGATGGTAAATTGGGGTACACAGCGTGAAACGATTGCCTCGCAGCAAATTGACGTTTCGTTTGTGCAGAAGATAACGGACAATTGAATTTTTTGGCGGCATTAAGTCGTCCGAGGGTTCGCTATCAAAGGCGACGTTATGCTCGTTGGTCGGTTTTATCAGAATGATTCATACGTGGCATTATCTCGTTATTTTTCTCGCGCGTTTTCCACCGATCGGTGTATTCCTTTTTCGAAGGGAAATGATTTATTATGCGGGCTTCTCCATGAAACCGGTAAATATATGCACGCAACTTTGCATACGTAATATGGATGAGATACTGTCAACGCCGTCAACTAACAAGTTTACCTCGACTCGGCTGGCTATCGTTTGTTTCCTGCTTCAAATGATGTATCGCGCGAAAAACCGATAAGAATGCGCCACATAATAAATCTATAATAACCGAAATGTTCATTTTTCACGTTCGCGATAACGACGAATAGGAGAGAGGGGGGGGGGCAGCAAAATGTGCGCAACTTAAGTACGTAGAAGCAACGAAACCGATGATAATAGTTCGCTAAAAACCAGTTAGGCTATACGCGATACGATAAGAAGTTGACATTAATAGAATCACTGGATTCTTAAGAAAACGAAAAAAAAAAAAAAATACAAAATTCTTCAGATGGAAGGATGTCGATTTTTTCTTCTCTCTTTTTTTTTTTTAGGAAACACGACCTTATTGTAAATTACGAAACATTTATTTATTGATTCAACTTACTTCACGACTGTATCTTAATCGATCACTACGATCAATATAAGCATAATCATCGAAGTGTGCCGATTCTTATCGTACAGGCTATATACATTATCGGTAGAATGTCAAGGAATATAATGTCACACTTAATAGAACGTCCTTGTAAACTCGTGCACTTGTTTGCTTAGAACTGGCTAGTTACACTAGGACCGCCTTTCATCCTCCTTCGTTCGAAATAGAACGCGTTTAATGTTTCTTAATATCTCTATACTCCTATATTTAATCAGATAAACATCGTTTTGGTATATCGTCACAGCGACTCTGTGCATTTAAATTAACGGTTCATTGCTATTCTCTCTCTCTCTCTCTTTCTCTCTCTCGTAATACATCGATTCGTTTGACGTCACTTGCTACATCTTTTTTTTTTTTTCTTTTTGTAATCTAAATCCTTGTTATTGGTCGTTCGGTATACTTTCTCGATAAAAATAGACGATATCTCGCAGCATTATTTACAACATGCACGTGACGCGAGCTTCAAGCGAATTTCAGGAGATTTCGCCAGAGCCTCGCTCGGTCCGACGATCTCGCTACGCCCTGTCTGACGAGTACAGGAAGTTTCCACTTTGCCGCGGACAACGAACTCCGGTTCCATGGGCAAACAACTCTGGCAAATTCAATAACGATTGGACAAATCAACGGGTCTATTAACAGGAAATTTGGAAAAGAACGGAGAAAATGAAGTTTCTATGGGAATAGGATCTTGTGAGGTGGAATTCTAGTCCTTTTGTTAAAGTGAAAGAAAACGCAGCTAAATCCGCATGATATTTATAGACAAATATTCTCAGTTATTTTCTTCGCTACTTTATTAACCTTTTCTCTCTTATTTTTGCATAAATACGTTCATATCGAAACGCAGGCGTCACTGTACATTTCCTTTGAAACGAATTCTTCTTCTACACGAAGAAACAATGTTCAATGATTCAACGCTTGGTGAACATAAATGTGTTTTCGTGGCTGGAACGTTCTGCGACAGTTCCCTATCGAATACTTAAGACACTAAGACCGCACACTTACGTAATGACATACGAAATACGATGCACTTTAATCACGTAGTAATAAGAATTTCTTTACACGACTATATACATGGCGTACGTTATCCAGGTGTATGTACAGTTTCACGCGTCGTGGGACGAGTCGATTCCTTTTTCCCATCTCCTCTTTTACGTTTGAGTCGAGGGACGGTTATCTATCGAACCAGAGCTTTCGACAAAAGGAAGAGTCATAGTGGGAGATTGGAAGAATCGAGAGATTCAAAACTTCGACTTTTGAAAAACCCAATAGTGTGCTGCGAAATATATTGAATTAATTTTCACAAAATTTTCAATATTACAAGAACCCAATAGAAACAATGCAAATGAAGAATGTCGAAGTTTTTGAAACGCAGAGAATTCTATCGTTAGAAAGAAGAAACTTTGACTTACGACGTATCGAGTGCAGTTTTTCAACGCTACACACGAGCACTCGCCAGTTGTTCGGGCCGACGTTCTTTCACAAAGTTTCAAACGATAACTCACATCTTTCCACACTCTTTTATAAACTGCCCCGTGTCTATCAGTTCCTGACCAGAGCTTGTAAATCCTGGACCCTGTTTTCTACACCTAGTGACACTTGACAAACGTCCCCGACATCGTCACTCAGTCTTCAAGTACGCGCCATGGTACTTCTCACTTGCAAAGACCTAGCGCTAGACGCTGTTTAGCGTCCCTGTTACCTCGACGATCCTGTGACAGACACTGTGAACCCCAATAGTCAGAGAGCACCGAGAGTGAAGAAAATTAGTAACCGACATCGTGAGCGCCCATTTGTTTTACCAGACCAGTCGCTCGATCGTCCGCCGTATCATCCAGATGATGATGACTCAGCCGTGTTGGGAAGGAGAAAGACCGCATGAAACTTCAGTCCCATCCTTTGTGTATTCAGGTCACTGTTTCGACTGAGACACAATAGACGAGCGATTTGCGCGAATCACCGTGGCTTCTAGACCATGTTCCAGTAACTGATGTTCCTTTCTAGGCCAACGCCAGGTTATACCAGAATTCGTCCTGGAGAACTGCTGCTGATTGTAATGGAGGATCCGCGCTTCCGGCTACTCGAATCTCTTTCTTGCCGGCAGATCATCCATCAAACAATGATTCGTTGGAGCAAGGATCAAAGGATGACGCAGCTTTTCCTCTCTAAGTGTCTACCCTCATGCGTTCAGTAGTAGCCAACTATGTTCTTCAATCGTTGAAACAATCTGTCCACCTCGTTTTCCATTCGTTCAATCTCTTCGATGGTTTCGTGAAACTTCAGCTCACTCGATAAATAGCTAACGAATTTAAAACGAATGCTTTTACGACCAAACAGCAACGAATCCCTGGCCAGCAGTACCAACAAAGCCCGGCAGTCGACTTGAACAGTCCGGTTCCCCGGACGGATGTTACAGCGCCGTTAGCCCGTAATCGGACTTGATCGCCGGTGGCGGAATGGGCGCGGAGACTTGCGACAGTCCAGACGGACTGGTCGCCGGGGCAAGAGGACTGATACTTCCGGAGCCGATGTGTCCCAACGGTCCTCCCGTCGGGCCCTCCATCATGCCACTCACATGATGATGACTCAGCTGTGCTTGAAGATGGGCCAGAGGATGCGGGTGACCTTGGAAACTCGGATGAACCACGTTCGTATGCGGAAGGGCGGCGTTCACCGCGTGCACGTCTGCCATGTCCGTCAAACCAACGCCCGAGTCCAAACTAGCGTCGATTCCACTCGACGGGGAATTGTTATTCTTCCTTTGACTGTTGTTGTTCCCGGTTGCCAATTTCGATCTGGTGGCCGGTGTCTTAGTCTGTTTCGCTGACGGCGGCGCTGTCTGACCGTTCGCGTTCTTCCTGCGCACGTTCTTCGTGTTCGGCAGCTTGTTGTCCTTCTTCCACTTCATACGCCGGTTCTGGAACCAGATCTTAATCTGCCGCTCGGACAACACCAGGGTATGAGCGATCTCGATCCGTCGCCGTCTCGTCAGGTACCTATTGTAATGGAATTCCTTCTCCAGCTCGAGGATCTGGTGCCTCGTGTACGCGGTCCTCTGTCGTTTCGGCTCCATCCCTGGCTGGTACGAGCCGTTCGCTGCAAGAACCAAACAGACACATCGAGTGGAGTTAGTTGACTGGCTTCCAGAGACCAGAATCTGGTCGAATTTATTAAGATCGTGTGGTAAAATATGGTTGTTTTTAAAGAAACCGAGAATATAACGAGGAATTAGAAATAATCGAGCGAAATTAGTTGACTGGCTTCTAGAGACCAAAATCTGGTCGAATTTATTAAAATATGGTTGTTTTTAAGGAGACAGAGAATATAACGGGGAATTAGAAATAATCGAGTGAAGTTAGTTGACTGGCTTCTAGAGACCAAAATCTAGTCGAATTTATTAAAATATGGTTGTTTTTAAGGCTACCGAGAATATAACGAGGAATTAGAAATAATCGAATGAAATTAGTTGACTGGCTTCTAGAGACCAAAATCTAGTCGAATTTATTAAAATATGGTTGTTTTTAAAGCTACCGAGAATATAACGAAGAATTAGAAATAATATATTCTTGAAATTGTTGAGAAACGTTAAGTTGGTATGACCGCTAGTTCCTACAAGTTAAGTTGGTACGACTTTTAACGACACTGCTTTGCTTAGGCATCGACCACGTGTTATTTATCTAAGTGTATCCCGTGTGTTCAGATGGTTGTACATGGTGGTGAAACTTGAATCTGCGTGAATCCATTAAAAAACAAACTCCCAAGGCTATTTAATAACAAAAATTATATTAATGATGAATATAAATATGATTAGCTTTTTCTGTATGATTACAGAGTTTTAGCAAGTAATCGTTTCGACCTTATCTGTCATTAGAAAATAGCACGCCACGAATAGCCAAGCGATTATTCAAGCAATTACACGCCGATGTTATCGTGTGATTTTTCTAGTTAATATGCGGCAATCGATTTTTCTTATTTATCCGCAACACGTATAGAAACGTCTTAAGAAATAACGCGATGAATGAATTCTTTAATACAATCGGATTTTTATCGTACATTCTCTCTCACTGCTGACGATTCTTCTTTATAACACGCTTTTCCACGTATTATATTTAAAGTATAAATATAATTCTGTTTCAGGAAACTTGAATGAAGAATGGCTCTCTAAAATTAATAATCTTGAGATTCTGTTCAAGATTATTTAATCGCTAAAAAGAAAAGAAAAGAATCGAAAGTGAATCGTGATAACAAATGGGAAGTAAAAACACAGCAGACAATTAATAACGTGCATCCATGTGAGCATTTTCAAGTCGTATTATCTGAATGTTAAATTTGTTGCAGCTTTCGAACGAGTGCAGGCTCCGACCAGTGACAAGCATCATTATTTTAAGACTTGTACTATTGCCGATACTCTCGAGGCGACGTGTCACCGTCTAGTGGCACACGCTCGACTTCATGGAACGCGCGATCACCGATCGCAATGGATAAAGAAGCGTGACACGTGCACCGACACCATCGTTCTCCAGTGAAACGCTGAAACAACTGGCTCTACATTTTCCAATCGGCTGACCGATATTTCAAGGACGCGTTGCTCGAGCGCCAAATAGCTGAAATACCTGTCGAAATTCCAACAGGATTATCAAAATTATTAGGCAAAAAGTCAAAAGAATGCGAACATAAATTTGGTAAATTCAGATAAGTCCTTTTAGTTGATGATAGGTCCTTTTAGAAAACAAGTTGTTTAGAAGAAAGCATTTTGAAGAATATGCAGGTCTGAAGTTATTTGGTCATTTTCATAGTCCAGATACAATCACAAATATTATATAATTGTAAATATTCCAAATACATTTACATTTATTTACAATATTTATATGCAATAATTAATTTATTTAAATTAATTTATTTATTTATTTACAAATAAGGTTATATAGTATGGAAACAAATAGCTGAAGAAAATTGCTGAAATGCTTGTCGAAATTCGAGCAGGATTATCAAAGTTATTAGGCAAAAAGTCAAAAGAAAGATGATTGATATGCGAATATAAATTTGATAAATTCAAATTGGTCCTTTTGGCTGTAAAATAATATGAAAATTGTACGTACAGTAAAATTGAAAACAAGTTGTTTAGAAGAAAGCATTTTGAAGAAATGCAGGTCTGAAGTTATTTGGTCATTTTCATAGTCCATATACAATCACAAATATTATATAATCGTAAATATTCCAAATTTACAAATAAGATCATATAGTATGGAAACAAATAGCTGAAGAAAATAGCTGGAATGCTTGTCGAAATTCGCGCCGGATTATCAAAGTTATCTCTTCTTAGGCAAAGGTCAAAAGAATGATAATTTTCTGTGATATGCAAACATACATTTGGTAAATTCAAATTGGTCCTTTTGGCTGTGAAATAATATGAAAATTGTACGTACAGTGAAATTGAAAGCAAGTTCTTCAGAAGAAAGCATTTTGAAGAAGTGCAAGTCTGAAGTTAGTCAAAAGAATGATGATTTGCTGTGATATTCGAACATAAATTTGATAAATTCAAATTGGTCCTTTTGGTTATGAAATAATATTAAAATTGTACGTACAGTAAAACTGAAAGCAAGTTGTTCAGAAGAAAACATTTTGAAGAAATGCAGGTCTGAGGTTATTTGGTCGTTCCCATAGTCCCAATACAATAATAAATATTATATAATCAGAAATATTCCAAATTTACAAATAAGATCATATAGTATCGAAATAATATCGAACTTCTTATCTTCGCGTTATTTCAGATGCCATCATCTGAGCGACGTTACACAATTGAATGAACAGAAGCGAAAAAGTCTCATGTGCTTGATAAATTGACATGTTATTCGTCTGATACCGCGATGAAGATTGACTTTAAGGTAGTCGTTGAGAAAAAATGCACAGTCATAAGAAGTGGGTGTAAAAATCAAAGTGACAAACAACGATCCTCTAATCGTTTTGTGTTCTTCACAACCCCCATATTAAATTTGAATGACCCAACTGTAGTATACTTTTATCTCACCCTTTCAACCCCTTGCACCACCCTGTCTTCTTTTCATTACTTTTCATTACATTTTAAGCTTCTACAGCAAAACTTAAAAAAATGTTAATTAGCACCAAATGAAATAACTTTTGATTCTATTCACATAAATATAAAATTCTATTACATAAACAAAAAATTATAAATAATGGTGAGGTTGAAGAAGCTTCAATGTTATATGCACACCAATCTGAATAGAAGAACTCCATTTATTGATGCAACCTGATTCAACCAACTGTCTATTGAACCCAATTATTTAAATTCTTTTGAGCATGAACGCCTATTGCACAGGTGAAAAATCACAGTTAATGAAGACAATCGCTAAATCCTTATATTAAAAATTGTATATCCTTCAATGAACACAAATAAATGGAGTTCTGCGTATAAATTGCTTATCCTCCGACGAGTTGGTACAAACAAAATTCTACAGTACAATTTCTTCGTCCATTTTACACCCCATTTATTTCCCGCCTTATCATAAGCTTTTATCGTAGTTCTATGGTTTTCTTCTAAAGAGTTGTAACCGAGACTTGATATCAGAAGTGACCATCGTGGCTCGTCACTAGCATCGGTTCAGGTCGCGACGAAGATGACACATGAGAAGAGATTGGTGCATCGATTCGTTGGTCGTATCACAAGCGACGTCAATCCTCGCGTGGCATGCTAGAAGCGTTCCTTGGTGGTCCGTACGAGCACGATAGAGGAAGCATGGCAGCGAGTTCAGTTTAGAATCTGTGCAGACACATTCCATTCCGAAGCTGACCGACGGTCTCGAGAAGCCCCTCCTAACAGCAACGTCCGGTCGCTGAGCTTCGAACATCCAAAGGGGGAGAGATTGCAGTCTCCGACAGGCCGTCGGACACGCATACCAGACTTTACTGGCACTGAACGTGAAAGCGAGGACCGTGTTATGCGCGAAAATGATACTCCTGCGGATAAAAATGACGACGCTCCGCGAGGATGCATTTGGAGCTTGCGATTCTTTTCTCAGGATTGAACATATCGTACGTGTATCTCAGAAGTGTCAGAAACCAAAATAACTCAGACCTTTGTTGGAAGAACGTGAAGATCGCCAAAGGAGGATTTCAAGGACCAAAGATGGAACATTACTGAAATAATATTTGACCATTGTTTGTTGGAATTTATTCTATCGTCAACTAAGTGTTTAGTATTAAATGATATTTTTGTAACCTTCTAATAATAGTTGAAGAACTTGTTTCAGTTGTGTCACTTTTGAAATATGTACATCTGCAACATATTGGTGAAACGAAACGAGGAATTCTAACTAACTGGACTAATTTCTGTGCATTTGTGGGGAATTTAAAGGTACAGAAATGTACAAGAAGATATCAGGTATTGGAAGTAAAGTACTTGTTGTAATTTGTAAATCATAAAACAAATCTCTAAACTTTTTTAAACTTCTAATTTGTTATAACGATATAAAATCACATAAATATTTGCAGTATAGTTGTGTTCTTTTCTCAGAATGAAACATATCTCAAAAGTGTCACAAATCAAAATAATTCAGACCTTTGTTGGAAGAACTTGAAGGTCGCCAAAGGAAGATTCCAGGGACCAAAGATGGAACATTGCTGAAATAATATTTGACTATTGTTTGTTGGAATTTATTCTATTGTCATTAACAAAATGTTTAGTATTAAATGATATTTTTGTAACCTTCTAATAGTAGTTGAAGAATTTGTTTTAGTTGTGTCACTTTTGAAATATGTACATCTGCAACATATTGGTGAAACGAAAGGAGGAATTCTAACTAATTAGACTAATTTCTGTGCACTTGTGGGTAATTTAAAGATACAGAAATGTGCAAAAAGATATCAGCTGTTGGAAGCAAAGTGCTTGTTGTAATTTGTAAATCATAAAACAGGTCTCTATCTAAACTTCTTTAAAGTTTATAACAATATGAAATTACATAAATATTCTCAATCTAGTTATAACACAGAATGTCATAGATGATATGCTGATACTGGTAGTTGATAGAACTAACTTTCTGTACACTTGTGGGTAATTTAAAGATACAGAAATGTGCAAAAAGATATCAGCTACTGGAAGTAAAGTACTTGTTGTAATTTGTAAATCATAAAACAAGTCTCTATCTAAATTTCTTTAAATTTTATAACAATATGAAATTACATAAATATTCTCAGTCTAGTTATGACACAGAATGTCATAGATGATATGATGATACTGGTAGTTGATAGAACTAACTTTCTGTACACTTGTGGGTAATTTAAAGATACAGAAATGTGCAAAAAGATATCAGCTATTGGAAGCAAAGTACTTGTTGTAATTTGTAAATCATAAAACAAGTCTTTATCTAAACTTCTTTAAATTTTATAACAATATGAAATTACATAAATATTCTCAGTCTAGTTATGACACAGAATGTCATAGATGATATGCTGATACTGATAGTTGATAGAACTAACTTTCTGTGCACTTGTGGGTAATTTAAAGATACAGAAATGTGCAAAAAGATATCAGCTATTGGAAGCAAAGTACTTGTTGTAATTTGTAAATCATAAAACAGCTTTCTATCTAAACTTCTTTAAAGTTTATAACAATATGAAATTACATAAATATTCTCAATCTAGTTATAACACAGAATGTCATAGATGATATGCTGATACTGGTAGTTGATAGAACTAACTTTCTGTGCACTTGTGGGTAATTTAAAGATACAGAAATGTGCAAAAAGATATCAGCTATTGGAAGCAAAGTACTTGTTGTAATTTGTAAATCATAAAACAGCTTTCTATCTAAACTTCTTTAAAGTTTATAACAATATGAAATTACATAAATATCCTCAGTCTAGTTATAACACAGAATGTCATAGATGATATGCTGATACTGGTAGTTGATAAAACTTTCTCTTCTTGCAAGAAAATGAAGAATATGACTCGTAAGATTGTTCGCCACGACGAATTAGAATTATATTGCATTCTTCTGCGTAAGTTTTGGTAAACAATTTCTATACAAAACTATATAGAAGAATATTCTAAGCATTTTTGAAAATCGTAAAATCAAGATTAAAGACGCACCATATTTTAGCGTCAAGATAAAGTATATAAAACAAAGGAAGAATAAAATCAAAATAAAATTTTCCAAAACTATCCAAATACGTATAATTTTCAAATAATTTTCAAAGCTACTTTACGAATCGCTTTTTAACTATCGAGCTTTCAACTAGCCGTAGCTCGATTCCAACGGAGCTTACAATGAGAAAAAAAAGATGGAAAGAAAACCTTTGTTACGGTGGAACGACGCGTTAAAAACTTGTTTCGCATACGGTGCGCCGTGCTTCTTTCATCGATGATATTTTTTGTTACCTGGAAATATGAATTATGATATTCCGGTTCGATAGTATCCGTGTAGAACGGCCTGAAAAGCGAAATAGTTGCAAGCTGGAATGAACAGCACTTTCCCCGGTCAAAACGGAATAGAAATTTGAGGCTGCAAAGGCAGCCCAATTCTCTGGCATATTACGTTGCAAAAATTCCCTTTGTAGATTCATAATCCTTCTGCGAAATGCCTGCCGCAGACGGCAACGTTCGTTACACGTACCACTCATGCCATTCCTAACGCCGCGTTTCCAATGAATAGTATTCCAAGCTTGTGTACTATGTTATCGTGTAACTCCTCGACATTTTGTATTCGATATCGACCTTCTTAAAAAACGAGACAGACGACATTCACGCGTGCAAGAAATATAAAAAGTTCCCAGTAATTTTTATGCGTTTTTATTAGAAGTTTCTTAGTGGAAAGCCTATCTGTTTGTAACGCAAACTAGTTACAAGCAGGTAAACAAAATAGAAAAAGGAGAAAAGAAAATGATCGAGATCGTATAACACGTGTCTATGCTTGAAACCTATTTCTAACAATAAGATAAACCTTGCATCGATTTGTCTGTTTTTCTAATACGTGTTTAGAGTCGTCCTTAAAGTTCGCTATTTCTCAAGTTGACGTGTGGTACGAGATGAAGAATAGCGGCACTAAGCGTAACCGAATAGGTGGTAAATGGGTAGGCTTCTAAAATCTCGCACAGGTGATCGGAAGGTGGAACGATAAATTGCAGCCCATCAGTCTTCCGACTGGTCGGTAACGCGTCACCTTGCGGCCTCGGCGTATTAGTTTCACAGGTAAATCCTGCAACATCGCTTCCGAACTCTCGTCATGCGCTCCGTGGCGTGTGGTAAACACATGGCGATTATGTTTTTATCGTCAGGCGTTTAATAGTGAGCTAATAACGGCAAAAAAGCGAATACGTGCAATGAATCGGATTGTCAGAAAACACGATGAAACTGAGAACACGCCGAAGTAAGACAAAGAAACTGGTTAATATCGTATTTAAAGCTGAATAATACAATGGAATATAAGCATAATAATAAATGTATAAATGTAGCATAATAAATATCAGAGGAGTTTAAATGACAATGGAACATGGACGAATACTACGTTTTTTAAGTAGTAAAACCTAGGATTATAGAGTCATCATGTTCCGTCGGACGAAGATCGTTAGTCTTCCTTGCCATTTTCTAACGTATAATTTCCAAACTATCAATTAAAATTCAATTAAAGCCTGCACCTTTAATTGCAGAATAACTGGAAATAGCGTATTTCGTGGTGAGACCTGTCTAAATTAAGCTACCATACTACAATTGCTCAATCTTCATCGTCACTGGGATGTGGGAATAAAAAGGGGCGTTGAAAGTTCCAACTCACCGACACCAGCAACGTGAATCTTCTTCATCCACGGATAAATCACACGGTCCCCGTTCTCCTCTTCCTCTTCCTCATCCTCCAGCATGCCCGGCGACCCGTCCATCATTTGATCATCTTCCATGTCATCCTGATCGGAGCCCTCGTCCACGTGATGCTGTTGCTGCGACTGCTGTTGGTTCTGTTGTTGCTGTTGCGATGGTTGCTGTTGCTGCGAGTTTTGTATATGTTGAGACTGTTGACCGGTAGCCGGTTGCTGCTGAAGATCCGGCGAGTTGTCACGATGCAGCTGACTAGAACTCGCAGGACTGCACGCGTTACTTTCGTGCGGTGTCTGCTGTTGACTCGGCTGTTGATGATGTTGAAGACTATCCGGCGGCTGCACATGATTCTGCATAATACCCGGTGATAGTGGAGTGGAGCCGAGAACAGTCGATGCAGACACAGGTGGTTGCTGCTGTTGTGGCTGTTGCTGGTTCTGCATCGACGATGGGCACGTGAGCGGCGGTTGTTGAGCCTCCGGCGGCATCGCCAAGGCGCCCACCGCGTGATGATGAGGATGCAGGCTCGCGTGATGAACGGCGTGCACTTGATGATGAGGATGATGCGGTCCATAGTAGCTACCATAGCTGGCATAGCCGCCGTTTAGCTGCACCGCGGACGACGCTCCATAAGGAGTAGACGCCGCTTGATGATGATGCTGATGATAACCGTATTGTAATTGATGAGACTGCGGATGATTCAAATGATGACCACCTCCGCTGGCGGGAAAGAATTCCGCTCCAGTGGACGGGATGTAGTTACTCTGACTGTATTCCTCGCTAGGAGGAAACTTTGGATCCACCATCACGGAAGTCGCGGCCAAATGATGGCTGCTAGCTGCCTGCTGGTGTTGGTGATGATGATATCCACCGCCGGTGGATGGATTCATCAGAAATGAACTCATGTTTGCGTGGATTTCTTGTCTCGCGACGCCCGATTCCACGATTCGAGTCTTGTTACACGCCAAACAATGATCGACGGTAGTCACGGTACTTTTCCAGTTCGTCCGACCCTCCGTCGACGTTCCAGGTTTAATTCATAGAATCGCACGGTTCCATGTTGATGATATTCATTGTTGGAAGCGTATACACCGCACTGCACTGTGGCCCGTGGCCGACATCCCTCTCTGCCGCCGCGAGCAGGGTGACTTTTTCCACCGGAGGGGAAAGGGTACCGCGTCTAGACGCAGAAGACGGAAAAGGGAGAAAGACAGGGGGAGAGAAAACGAGCGAAAAGAGCAAGACCACGGAGAGTAGCAGACTCCCGGTGGACAGCTGCTTATCCTCTCCTCTCCTTCCGCCACTTTTGCGATCTTCCACGAAGCTCCGCGGCCTCGTTCACTCCTTCCCGCCCACCGAAGCCCAATTACCATACCACGTGACCGCGACTCCGACCAATCAGAACTGCTCCAAGCTTGCGACCATGATGGATAGCGCGGCACGCATGCAACACGTGAGTGGCGCCACGAGAACCACTGCGGCAGGTGCACCAACTTCTTTCTTCGTGCCTCCTTCGCGAGCGACGGTCACCAGAGTTCTTCTACGCACTCGTTCTCTATGACATTAGAATTCTTTATAATTTTTTTCCTAATCATACACACTTTACACTATTTTATCGACGATAATATTTCTAACTTTCGATCAATGTCCCCGATGCATTGGAAAAGTCCTAGCAATCGCTCGTTAAATCTTCAATTTCGCTGAAATATCCGACCACCATATGACACCTTCTCAAACTCCAATCGATCCCATTCACTTCACACTGATTTTTTCAAGCGATTCGATCCGAGGAACATAGACACCATCGACCGCCGGCCAAGCTGTCAGAGAGCCATGAAAGTGAGCTCGTCCTGCCTCGGCAGAAACTCGTCTGGCAACTCCGGCAACTCTGTTCCCAACTCCCTCCAGGTCCAACGAGACCGGCTGGCTTCGAGCCGTTGCGGAGAGCCGGGACACCCCCTCTCCTCGTCGTTCCTCTTACTCTGCCGCCAGCTAACCCCACTCCGCGGAAGCACGAGACCAACCCCTGCCACGGAAAGCGTGGATCCTGTGCCCTTATGGGGCCATACTCCAGGGTACCTAGAACGGTATAGTCACTCCTACGGATCTCCTTAACCCGCCTCCATCCTTCTGAAATCCATCTTACGCCAGTATGGTCAATGCTCGACGAAAAGCACGCCGATGCTGTCTAACGTTATTGAGATCGTGACATCGGGGGTTAAATGATATCACGATGCTAATTGGCAGATGTCGCCGGGGTGACGCGGCTTTTATCGTATTTCCAGATTCCTCTTAGTAATAGACGCGTTAGATCGCTCGAGCAAAGCTGTGTATTCATTAAATGTGCAGATATTTTACAGAACGCATGTAATTAAAATGCACAATATATCTAAGGTAAAATAATTGTTATGTTTAAGTAGCAAAACAAATCTCTATTTAGAAACCATTATCGTATTTTTTGAGAAACGTTAAGTTGGTATGATCGCTAGTTCCTACAAGCTAAGTTGGTACGACTTCTAACAACGCTCTTTTGTCGTAAGAGTCGACCACGTGTTAATTAAGTTTATTCGGTGTGTTCAGATGGCTGTACATGGTGGTGAAATATAGAAAATAAAACTTGAATCTGCGTGAATCCTTTAAAAACAAATTCCCAAATCTATTTAATAACAGTATTTCCGCTCATGAAACCATACACTTGTAGAGAAATCCGCAGTGTAATTACGAATGAATAGAGCGATGTGCGAAGATACGGTAGAATAGGCCATTTAACCATATACAGCGACTAAGTAGAAAATGTCATACGAGTCTGATTTGCTCGCGAAATATCAAACTCTTATTTATATCTCGAATTTACGTTACTAATGCAAATATTCTTTTTGTTGGTCCATTGGTCCATTAGGCTGATAATATTCTTTGTTAAAACCAGCTTATCAATGTTGCGACTATTCACGGTCGATCGTCTATCGGTCAGCGTGATTATCAGAACGTCTCGTCGGCCGCTGTGCACACGGAATCACGCGTTACGTAAGACGTTTCGACGCGGACCAAATTGAAAGTAATGGCTGCGGCGTTCTTTCACCGCGTGTTTATATTAGTGCTCTACAAGTGTCTCACTGCACTCGGTCAAGTACGTCTACCCGCGATCAGCTGCGTGGAGCAAAGCATATAAAGCGCCGAGTCATTACACAAAGAGCATACTCACTCTGTTTTGCCGTGCTACGACAATGTACAATGGCGAGGCTTCTCTCGACCAGCCGTTTTACCGTTTAGCATTTTACTTTTGCTCAGTCGAGACTGAGCGATGCTGAATATAGACACTCCTTTTCCTCGAATTGACAGTGGAATTTCCAGCGAAAGTAATTTCATAAGAGAAGGTATATTCAATAAAATAAAATAGAGTAAATGTTAAAGTAAATTTTAGAAAGGTTGGAAAAATAGTAGTAAAATTTCAGGAATCAGTTACCCATTTCAAGCAACACAATTGTCCCACAAGAAGCTATGAAAAATACTCGAGAAATAAGAAGAATATCGTGTGCCATTAAAGGGGCGATAATAAAGAAGAATAGAATAGAAGAATAGCGGAACACGAAGGGGTGGCAATTGAACGAGCCCTGAGAACGCGTCACCTGTTTTTTCCCCGGTTTTGCGCTTCCTCGAGTCGAGGCTTTTTCGTTAAGCAAGATACGACGCCACAGTTATTTTTCTATTTTTCTTACGGCCACTTGCTGCCTCTCTAGGACGAAAGGAACGCCGCGTCGAGTGGAATCTGCGAAGGGGGTTGAAGGAGCTTGCGGATGACGTAAAACGAGAGCAAAGAGGGTTGTGCGGACGTTGTCTTCTCGTTTTGCGGATCGAACTCTGTCTCCACCAACCTACGTTCTCTCTAAGC
The DNA here is from genome assembly GCF_014825855.1 of Bombus pyrosoma. Taxonomy (NCBI): domain Eukaryota; kingdom Metazoa; phylum Arthropoda; class Insecta; order Hymenoptera; family Apidae; genus Bombus; species Bombus pyrosoma. The sequence continues at coordinate 1,606,355 of NC_057787.1, read as the reverse complement.
TTCCGTCTTCCTCGTTCAACCCCTGTCCACCCGCGCGACACCGTCTTCTGGCAACATTTCTTCTTTATCCAACATTCAGTCGCGCACGTCTTGCCGGTTCTCTGCTCGAGCCCTCGTCGCTCCTCTTCTCTGCTCTTCCGGCGAAACACAATCAATCACATTTGCCGGTGAGCCGGCATGACACCCCCCTTTTACACCCACAGCCACCCCTGCACACGTAGTTCGTCAACGACGATTCCCTCTCGTTCTCCCTCGCCATCTCCCTTCTACGCGATCGTCGCGATCTCCCAAATGACGATTATCGTGAGATCGCCCATGAGAGCTCATCGACATGCGCCACGTGTGCTTCGAAGACTTGGAGTGCAACCGACCAATTAAATATGAAACTTTCTGTGACCCTATTTGTTTCACACTCTATGTGGATACGCTAGGATTTTCTAGGATTTCTTGTCATTCAACTTCTTGGATGGTTAAAATAACGTAATTTAATGCTGGAGTTCTTCTAGGAATTCTTTTCTTATTTGTATTGAAGCTCCCAATATGCTATTTTGTAAGTATAATATCCTTTAATTAGTAGAAAGTTGTACATACAATTAGCATCTTTTCTCTAGCGAAGAAAGTGGTGTATCAAAAGAATTTAGATTTCCTTTCGTCTTTATAGTTTTATTCTGTCAATCCATTCGAGACTGATGTCACACCAGGTATGTACTTTTTTGTATATAATTTACGACACGTGAAGATATATATTGGTAGGTTTTTCAAGAAGATATGGAATNAATAAACTATTAATAGTAAACTATTGCGTGATAAAATCTTATACAAACATTATAAGAAGGTTAATTGAATGTTAAATGAATTGATTAATTAACCTGAACAGTACATGATTGTTATAAAAATGTCTTCTCTACTGAGAAGAATATCAACTACATGAATTGTAGGGAAACTGACTTATAGTTTTATTCTGTCAATCCATTCAAAACTGATGCCACACCAGGTATGTACTTTTTTTTGTATATAATTTAGGACACGTGAAGATATATATTGGTAGGTTTTCCAAGAAGATATGGAATAATAAACTATTAATAGTAAACTATTGCGTGATAAAATCTTATACAAACATTATAAAAAGGTTAATTGAATGTTAAATGAATTGATTAATTAACCTGAATAGTACATGATTGTTATAAAAATGTCTTCTCTACTGAGAAGAATATCAACTACATGAATTATAGGGAAACTGGCATACAAATGATGACAACATTTTTGTGTCTCTTTTACAACGACACGAAAAAAAGAATTTCTTCGCTTGTCGGGAACGTTTTCCAGTGAAAACCCGTTTGGCTGGAATTCCCCGGCTAAGTTTGCAACCGGAGGCGTCGCGCGCTATGAACCATCGAGTTCCGTCGTGATAATGATAAATGAGAACGCAGTAGTTTACGATTTAATATCAATCCACCCGGCCGGCTGCTTATTATCGGCCATTAGGAAAGTTTTAATAACGCAATACGCCGCTGCCCGACCTGGGGGTGGAACCGTCGCGATTTATCACTTTCATCGCTTTATTACTGGCCTGTTACGCTTTACTTGTTGATCGTTCGCGACAACATCACGAATCACCAAGAAATTTGGATATTTTTTTCCCTATTTTTGGCGTTCCCTGTTCACTAAATTATGACACCCAGTAGATCGATCTTTCAGGATCACGATAAATAAATATCGAGTATCGAACGTGTACGAAAACAGGGTGTATAGGACACAGAGCAAAGAGAAGGATTTTCTTTGTTTAATTCAATGACAATTAACAATAAAGAAATTTAAGAAATTACTATTACTATTATTATTATTACTATTATTATTGCTCTTTAACGTTTAAGAAATTACAGATTGGCTTGAATGTGTACAAGTAATGGAATTGCCATGGACATAGATCTTAGGGGAATAAGTTTTTATCAAAAACGTTTACGGTCGCTGTATCGACAATCAGTAGCTGTTCATCTACATCTCTTTATACATTCAATGACATGATAATTTACAACTTCTGAGAATTTACAATGCAACGGTGCCTCATTTATAATCGCGTATAATTACACGCAAGAATCATTCTTGAAACGAACAAGAAAACGTATAACCACAGCTTCATGAATCTTACAAACCCTGTCCCTCGCTTTATCATTTCGACTTTTAACCCTTCGTATGTTTCCAAGCATTATCCTATTTGCATATTTAATTGTTGTTCTTGGAACGTCAGGATTATCAAAAACTATCAAAACATCCTCATGAAGCTGTAACCTTAGTGTAAATAATCAAAATGTTCATACAATGTTCATAGCCCTACAAACTCTTTTCATATCAAACAAAGTATTTTTTTAATAACTTAGGTGTTTTCAAAATGACTTGCAATTCCATTGCAAAGTAATATCACGACGAAATTGAATATCGTACACACAAGTTACTCTTCACTCTATAAAATTATTCCTCTTTTCACAATAAACAAAATCTTAGACGTGTACGTGAAGATATTTAAGGGATGAAAACGCAGAGCAATTTTGAAATATTCCTATTGAGATTATATTGAGATATTTTGTGTGCCAGACTAGATTAGCCGTGTAGTAGTGACACATGTATGTGAATATGAGTGTACGGAAATATGTGTGTGCACAACGTCTCGAAAAACAGACGAATGCAACTGTTGTTCCATTGGTAGCGCGGTAAAGAAGATGGTGAATCAAAGGAAGCGCTGAGACGCGCGCAAATGTGTATCCACGAAGATCCTGGGAATCGTTTATTAAATAAATCTAAAACTATTTTAATATGAATTCTGAGTGTAACCTTAGTATTCCTTTACTTGTATTTCGGCGATTAAGATGCACAATTCTCAACAATTGCAAAAGAAAGCTAATAAATTTCTAATATTAACAGGTGGCCACCTGCGTTCTAATGAGGAAGAAAGTAGATTCAAAATATTTTTCACGCGCTCGACGATATTAAAGTCTTCAGGGACCGATCGATCTGCAGGTTACAGAATATTCCAAATATTTACGCGTCCGAGCAACGAAATTCGACATGGTTCGTATGAGAATACACGCGTGTCCGGATCCCTAAATCTACGAAAGATCCCGGCTATTTTCGCATATATCCCACGTGAAGGTGTTGGCAGCAGATCCATCCAAAGCGAAAAGCACGAGTCTCCGGAGATTCTATTTCGCTGCTGAGTCACGATCCCGCGTTTGTCGACGTGAAAAGGGGGACTGTGTCCTCTTGGGGACGCCCTTACACACCTCCAAAGGCTTAGGTATTGGGGTTGATCTTCGTATGGGTCGCTGTCACTCTTTGATCCTCCGTGCTGCTTCTGAAAGGTAGAGCAAGTTAGGTGAAACAGCAACACACAACAGTGCGCAAGGTCAAATTGATTTATACATAAATATGTATATCTTTTGTTAGATCAAGTGTTTTAGTCATATGATGTAACAAAAGTACATGAAATATAGAACATTAAAAATCATCAAATAAGCAAAAGGATTGGCTACTGAATGACTTGTATCCTACCACCACAAGACAGCTCAGTCGAACATTTTGTATTTTTAGAATATCAGAAGGTTTCGTTCACATGGTGCAATTTCGTCACCCTCATTGATCAATAGCAAACCCTCTTCAAATAAATCTAAAACTTTCACTTGCCTGTCCAGCTAATTACAGATACATAAAACAACATCACAATTCCTGAAGTCCTTTTCAGAAGCTAGACAGTCGATGCTGGAAATTAACTAACAGAACCAGCAAGCAATTGATCCTCTGATGCGCGAGTACACTTGAATCAACCAAAAAGAGAAGCATTTTCACTTCCACCTGCCTAAAAAGCGCTGATTGAGCATCTTTCATTGAGTGACAGGCGGCGAGCGCGATGCTGCAGTCTGAAATGAACGCGACTCGCTGAAAGGCGCAATCAGCCGCAGTTGGAAAGGCGTGCTGGCCGCGACGCGACAAGAGAAACACGTGTTTTTATCAGACTACGCGCAGGAAGAAAACACGACAACGAACCAGGCTCGCGATCGTGTCGAGTGAAAGTTTCAGATACACTTTAATGAAAGGCCGTTCGGTAGTTCCACTTTACGCGCGATATCCAGATGAAAAACGAAAGGAAAAGGCGATAATTATCGGTGCACAGGGATGGTAACGATGTTAACGCGACCCGTGACCCGCGACCCGCGACCAATTACCACCTGACATCGCTGCTTGAAAGCAATTTGCGTGCGGCGAGCAGGCTCTTCCGGCGACTCGCTCAAAGGAGCCCGGACCAGGCGAGAAAAAGCCACGTTTATAGCGGCTTACGTCGACAGTCGGCCTCCTCGGACGAGGAAGAATGGCCGAGTGAGTCGTAAAAGTGATTCATCACCTTTCGCGGCTACGGCTCGCGGAGTCGTTAGCGACGATCCTCCTCCTCTCTCGGCCGTCGTGACATCCTTCCTCCGGCAAGCCCAGAAGCTCGCCAGCTGAATTTCTCCGACGTGTTACACGTCGTGGTGGAAAGGCCCGCGTGGCGGAAAGATGAGCATGATCGTCGTGAAAAGTGTTCCATAGATGAAGACGAAGATGAGTAGTGTTTAAGGGATGCTGCGGGCAAACATGCTACGAGAATGCTGATTCCCATTTTACGTAGTGTAAATTGTGATTAGGATTTGTGTCCCGATGATACTCGTCACAAGGCTAACTCTTTTACAGTGTCAATTATAATACATCAAGTTTCACATCTTAGATGACAATCAGTTATTAATATTCATTTCTTATGTGTTTTTCTTATCTGGGATCAAAAATACTGAGTACTACATTCTGAATTCTTTCTCATTTTGTCACACTGTGAAAGGATTAAAGAACGCTGCTTCTGATATTTTAAATCTCATAGGTCTTCATTATGATAGTCTAATAGACAATGTTTAGTAAGATAAAATAAAACAGAACTTCGGATACATATCTACAAAGATGTTCCTTTAAAAATTCATTAATTCTTCCAATTAAAAACGTCTAAAAATTATATCTTCATTTCTCTTCCAACCGAAGCAAATTTAAATATGATAAAGTCTTCTTCCAACGTGTTTCCAATTAGCAGCTTTCCCACAGTCAGAGAAATGCTCGGAGCCACGTTGAGACGACACCAGGGAAACCCTTTGCGAAGGGAGAGTTTCTGTGAACGTCCCTTGGACACTGATTACCGCTCGAAGCAACGGAAAGAAGGAGGTAACTAGGTTAAGGTCGAGCAACATCCGTGACCTCGACAATTACCATTCGACACCCTTCGTCACTTGAAGACAGTTTGCATACAACGAAAACGCTGGCGCATTGTTGGTAAAGGGCCCTCGGACGCAAGCCAGAAATATTTTCGAGGCTAATTGCTTTCGGACGACCCATCTATCCCTTCTTTGACTTGCTTCTTCAAGGACCTTCGATATCTTCATGCCACGTCTTATGCCTGCGACACAAAAGTGGAATGAAGTGTTTGCTGTTCAGACACGTAACGAGAAAAGAAATAGAGAAGAGAATTTATAAACTCGGAATAAAGATAGGATGTGGACTAAAAATAACGTAAAAGATGATGTCTGGAAAAAGATGACGAATGGCGTTTTACTTTGTGGAATTAGTCCATGATAGAAGGAGGAAACGAGGTAAAGAGGTTAGCGCTGCGTTCGCTGACGTCTCGAGTGCCTCCACTGTACTTATGTTTTTATACGGCCACTCGAGAAAGCCTTAATTATTCTGTCTAGAAACCGTATATTGTTACACTTAATTCGCTGAAATTATATACGTCTGTGTAGAAATTAGTACGTATAATTTCCACTATATTTTCTATTATTTTCATACTTTTTTCTACGAGACCTAATTTCTACCAAGACGTATCAACGACATATAAAAATCGTAGACTGGCAACTTTGTAAGTGAATCATTTTCGTAGCGAGGTGATTTTGGAAAATCGTTGCTGCTCCAGGTGGTAAGTGCAAAGGGATGTCCTGGAGGCACGCAGGTCCGGCGAGAGCGGGACAGAGAGAAAAGAGGAAGAAAAGAGCTGACGGGAACGCGAGCTGGCAAGATTAATGGATTCGTATTGTCGGCATTTTTTCAAGCGTTTTAGGACTACTTTTGAGTGCAGGAGAGCGTCTCATTTTTCAAAAAGTCCGTGCCGTCTGTGGGCCCGATAGAAAAATCGCAATCGATTCGGTGCGCGTTAATGGTTCCGAATTAAGCGTGTTCCTGGTCTCTTCGCGTTGCCAGCCACGAACTATCGCCAAGCAGTCTGTCATAGGCTGCGTTACGTAAGAATGAGCATCGATAGTCGTTCTGTAAATACCTCGTCGAGACACACTGAGGTGGTTCGTTTCTCATGATGCAACACACACTGTGACATTTTAACGCTTGATAGAGTTCTTACACTTAGCGTGTATAGAGGATGCAGAAGCACTGGAAACAAAACTTTTTTATCTAGTTCGAAGTTTAGAAACTCATAGTTAGGTTAAGCTCAGCAGGTATAGACGTGAGCTTTTGTTCAGGTGAGAATGATAGAATTAGTAAGAAATTAATAAATTTATGGATCCTCTATAACTGTGTGATCCCATGGTGAGGTATATCACTTGAGTCAGCTAAGCTTCAATAACTCAAAATTCCATCATGAACTTTACACAAAATAATCGAAATCATTGCACATCAGGAGACACTTAGTGTATAAAGAATAAGAAAATATTGCATATGAAAAAATGAATCAAATAACCTGTTGTTACGTCTTTATTCAGAGGTAGAATCACAATAGCTATTATTATATTCTATGGATAAGTCTATCACGCCGTTCTGAGCCAGAAAAACCTTTATTGCACATTCTTATATGGACTAGGGATAAAAACAAAAGAACATCTTAAACCTATCGATTAAATCTATCGATTGTATCTAGAACTATCTTCTAGTTAATTTTTCTCGTAACTAACGCATCTGCATATGGATGGCGAGCACTAGCTCACGTTGTCATTTTTAACATAACCTTCTCTTACTTTATGGTACGTATTATAAAATAAACATTTTAGCAGCTACTTTTGCTCATAATAAATGTAAAAACAGTATTCGAGCATTTGATAAAATTTGAAGAAACAGTGAAGAATAATAGAATACGTTTAGTAAGAAATTAATAAATGTATGGACCCTCTGTAACTGCGTGATCCCAGTCTAAGGTATATCACTTGAGTCAGCTAAGCTTCAATAACTCAGAATTCAATCATGAACTTTGCACAAAGTAATCAAAATTATTGTACATTAGTCTATAAAGAATAAGAAAATATTGCATATGAAAAAATGAATCAGATAATCTTCTCTTACTTTATACTGCGTATTTTAAAATAAACATTTCAACAGTTACTTTTACTCATAACGGATGTAAAAATAGTATTCATTTAATAAGATTTGAAGAAACCAAAGAAGGATCTCCAGCAACTTTTACGAGGTTCCAGGGACAATAGATTCTCTGTTTGCCTACCAAGGACCTGAAGCCTATCCAATTTGCGGTATTTATTGTTAATTTGAAGATTTACAGCAATCAGAAGCCGCACCTGAATAGGACGTCCAGCATGAACAACGTGAAAAAAGGTGGGAAACATGACGAAGGCGGAACAAGACGAAGTTGGCGCCTTGGGACCTCCAATCCTTTTCCGACCGAAGATAGAAGTTGCAGCAGCTGATGAGCCGTAACCGATGAAGCACAATAACCCTCCGTAAGCAGTACCGCTATCTTTCATTCCGTCTTTCGTGGTCACGGTAGGTGCACGATCTTTATCTACCACAGAGACCACGCTCGTGCAACGGAAGTCCACGCCACGCGAATATAATTCAAGTTGGATATCGCAGCTGCACGATACGATGAAATTTTTGATTTTTTTTTTTTTTTTCTTTCCGACGTATTACCGTTGATAATTTTTGGAATACAATTTATACGATTTTTGCATAGTATTCGTCTACCTATTCGAGTTGCATAGTATTCGATTCCACATTTGACCTTTTCAACACACTAGACAGGATGTCTCATGCAATTTTTATTCTAATTTAGCCTAAGTATTACAGTGGAGTAAGTTTACTAATATTTTTCATTCATCAGAACTCGTTATATTTTTAAGTCATGAAAACGTACTAAATTAAAGTTTAGATTGCAAAAATTTTGTCTTACACTGCTATTATTGTTAGCCCATCGTATATCAGGTTGTCCGGAGAGTGTCTTTCCTTCGCAAGCGTGTTTTTTACAACAATGCACCATCATAGAAACGTGGGACCAAGTCTGTGAAATGTTTATCTCAACAGAACAAAATCGATCGTACGTAATTCGACAAAATAATATAAAAAACATTGTGCGTCTATTATTTCCTCATAAAACGAAAGAAACGTTTCGGACAAGCAATATGTATGCGTTGACAATGAGCGAAGTAGGCGAGCGGATACGTCGCTAACGATATGCATTTTATCTTCTTAATATTATTTTTATCCACAGGAATATATTTTATCTTCTTGATGCGCGGAGCTGCAAAAACAGACGCTAAGTTCGGTGAAACGTAATTTTTCTTCGAATCTTCGAACGTAAGAAAACACCGCTGGGATCTATACACCGAGAAAGCTGACAAATGAATCAAGAAGTTCGAAACTTGCTGTCTGGAGAGCAGATCGTTGCATCGTCCGGAAGACGTCGAAATTTCTTTGACCCATTTTATCCTTTCGTTTCCGAACGTCTGCAGAATTTACCACCCACGGCATGTTTGCTCATACGAATACTTTTCTCCGGGTGAAAAAATTCGATTCGCACAGTAATAAATCAAAGGTTGCAACCCTTTGGCTACGACAAAGGAAACCGAGTGCCCTGTCATGTCCCACAATCCATGGCTACTGTCATTTCTCTAGGAGTATTGCTGGTTACTGATTATGCCGCAAAAAAGCTTCGTTCCAGTTGATTACAATAGTCATTATTTAGGAGTTGTAAATTATTCAAATTTTGACGCCTAGAAGGAAAGTCTATTTGCTTATCTCAACCCTTTCACCATCATTTCTTTGCTTTCTCATCTTCCGACTTCTTCACTTTTAAACTTTATCTATTCTTCGAATCTTACTTGCACCAACTCTCTCCGATTGCGTTTGAAGAATCCAAGCAACGGTACGCTTGGAATGTAAAATAATTTAGAGTTGAAAGTAAAATTAGTAAACTGCGGATTTTTATATAAATTTATATTCATAAAAACATGAATTTTTGTTGAATAGGTCATCGTGGTCGCTTTCGTTCACTGTCTATCTTGGGAGCAATCCATTTTCCAAATTGCAGAAACTTTGAATCTTTTATTTTTCGTTCATTTTCTTTTATTTCTGCTCCTTCTCAATCAGGAGGAATTCTCAATCAGGTTTTATTCCTTTAACTATATTCATAAAAACATGGTTTCATTCCTTTGACTATATTCATAAAACAACATGGTTTTATTCCTTTAACTATATTCATAAAAACATGGTTTTATTCCTTTAACTATGTTCATAAAAACATTGTTTTATTCTTTTAACTATATAAAACAACATGGTTTTATTCCTTTAACTATGTTCATAAAAACATGGTTTTATTCCTTTAACTATATTTATAAAAACATGGTTTTATTCCTTTAACTATATTCATAAAAACATGGTTTCATTCCTTTGACTATATTCATAAAACAACATGGTATTATTCCTTTAACTATATTCATAAAAACATGGTTTTATTCCTTTAACTATGTTCATAAAAACATTGTTTTATTCTTTTAACTATATAAAACAACATGGTTTTATTCCTTTAACTATATTCATAAAAACATGGTTTTATTCCTTTAANCTATGTTCATAAAAACATGGTTTTATTCCTTTAACTATATTTATAAAAACATGGTTTTATTCCTTTAACTATATTCATAAAACAACATGGTTTTAATCCTTTAACTATATTTATAAAAACATGGTTTTATTCCTTTAACTATGTTCATAAAAACATGGTTTTATTCCTTTAACTATATTTATAAAAACATGGTTTTATTTCTTTAACTATGTTCATAAAAACATGGTTTTATTCCTTTACCTATATTTATAAAAACATGGTTTTATTCCTTTAACTATGTTCATAAAAACATGGCTCTATTCCTTTAACTATATTTATAAAAGCATGGTTTTATTCCTTTAACTATATTCATAAAACAACATGGTTTTAATCCTTTAACTATATTAATAAAAACATGGTTTCATTCCTTTAACTATATTCATAAAAACATGGTTGAAGGAATATAATCTGAATGAGAATTCCTCGAAAAATGTAAGTTTTTCGAAGGAACAGTATTTAAGGAAATTGACGAAAAAGAAAAGTTTCTGCAATTTCGAAAATGGATCGTTTCCAAGATCGACAGTGAACGAAAGCGACCACGATGATCCATCCACTCTTCCTGCGAAGCTGGACGGGACTCTTTAAAGTTTCCTTGAGAAAGTTTGATGAGTCTATCGAACGCTATTATTCCATACCCCCTTCCTAGCACCCTTCTTCCGCGTTCTTTAATCATTCAGAGCGAATCAATCACCCATCCAGAGAAGCTCAGGAACGCTCGAATCACCCTCCATCGTCCGTGAAACTTCGTCGTCCCGAGTCCTCCCTAGAACGACGTTATCAAACGAGGCCATTTCCGTGGGCCCAGCGAATACCTGGAAAGATAAGAAAAAGTAAAAAGAAATTATGTTTTCTGAATGCTATTTATTTTCTCAGAATTTATATTATTAATGAATTTCTAATTTTTATATTTGTTAAGTACTGTGCATGTACGTGATAAATGAAATTTCCTATTATTTTTTATATGCAAATAATTTTAAAATTCAATACGTTGCTAATCAGTTCCATATTATAAAAATTGTCTGTTTATTTGGCTTTGGAGGTAAAAACATATTTTATCAAATCTTTAAAAATGTTGTTAGTCATAATTGTTCAAATATTAAAGATCTTTGGGTCTAATAGATTATTTTTGTTTTCAAATACGTCACATCAAAATCTTCCAATTTTATCATAAATTAGTAACAAAATCAAGTAAACAAGGAAAATGTGCTTATAATATTTATCTCTTCAGCTGGTACCTCGAATTCGTGGCTTTGCCATAGCTACAGGGCTGCAGGGTTCAGCCACGAAACCACAGTCACCCCCTCCCCCTCATGCGGCAAAATGTTTCTCTCCCGTGATCTTCATTTTACAATATCATGAAAAATTATTAATTGTTAAAAATGTATATTAACATACACTATCAATTATTTCAATTTTTTTGCGTTGACACTTACTGCCACGCCGAAATCACATGTTTCACCGAGGACGCCACGGGAGCATTTTTATTATTCAAAATATATAATGGCAAAATAATAATAAATTGATGATATAAGACAAGATTCTTCCCCAATGGACCGTTTATCTCATTGGTGGTCACAGGTTACCACCGTGGCGCCTTGGTAACAATCGATAGCAACATATTATAACAAGGCTTCGTTTATTTCAACAAACCATTCGCATTCGTTGTTTCGTCGCAAGCAAAACGTGCAGAATATATTGTTGAAACGTGTAGAAGGTATTAATAAACAATATTTGTTCATTCTATATATAACAGTAAGGTATGTTCACACTTCTAACCTCAATTATATGATCATAAAGCAGCATTCACAATTATTTTCTTAGGTGTGTTTATAATAATATTCGTGGGTTACCCCTCAAAGTTATGGATGCAAACACAGTGCACCGTTAGATGCAAGATTTGTCCTCATTTTCTTTTTATTGATTTTGTAATAAAAACGTTTAATTGTTCAATGGGGCACTTTTTATTTCGAAGTATCTTCTATTTATTGGTTATATTGAAAATGCCCTAACAGTCAATTTTCATTCAATTTTTACAATTGCAAGAAGTTGAAGCGCTCCGGCCACCAATGACCATCGTGGCATCACAGGAGAAACCGTGGTGGGTCATATATGGCCCACGTAGCAGTCAAAGTGGTTAAAAGAGTATGTTTTCGATATAAGTCGACGTTTTTTTTATATTGATATTAAATCCACCCCATATTTAATCAGAGAACTCATTTCAGCTAAGCCACTAAGCCTCGTTGCAAATTCTATTTCGAGCCAATAACGGTACGCAAGAGGCTCATATAAATGCGCATTTTATTAAGGGACCACGTGAATAAGGGTTTCACCGTGCCTTCATCCTTGTTGTAGGACGTATTCGATTTCGACCCCTTCGACAACTCAGCTTCGCGAACCATGTTCACGAGCTTTGTCTATCCATCTCGTTCTCTTCCTGTTTTACGAAGCTTGTCTCTCTCTCTGCTTCTCTGTCTTTCAGTCGATTCCGTTCGAAGAGAACCAATCAGCGATCCCTCGAAGCCCTCTTGCACCCTGCAACCCGCAGCCACGCCTGCCAATATAGGGTAGATACCCTCGTCAGATCGACCCTTATCCTTTTTACCCGCCTTCCTTCTTCTCTCTCTGCCGCCGTTGTTGCTGGACCCGATTCATTCCGCAAAATGGATCCTTCCTCTGTTCTTTCCAATGGTCTCCTTCGATGCATTGCTCGTTTACAGAATCCTTTCAGATTTCTCTTCGACAAATTAATCGAGAAATTTTCTTATTTAATTTTATAATATTCAATTCCTTCATCTGGAAGGTAGACTCATTATATTGATGTTTATTGATACATTAACCGTTTAGAGAATTCTTCGTGAGAAATAAATCAATGAATATCTTCATGCAACTTAATAAAATTGCAGTTATCAATATGTTGTTATATTTAAAAATTCATGAATAATATAAATTTGTCAATGAGTTTCTTCATTCAACTTAATAAAATTGCAGTTATCAATATGTTCTTATATTTAAAAATTGATCAATAATATAAATTTGTCTTGATTTGCAAAATGGATCGTCCTTCTTTTTCCATCGGTCTTCTTCGATGCATTGCTCGTTTACACAATCCTTACACAATCCTCTTCGGGAAATTAATCGAGAAATTTTCTTATTTAATTTTATAATATTCAATTTCTTCATCTGGAAGGTAGACTCATTCCATAAAATGGTTTCTTCTATTGATGTTTCTTGATACATTGCCCTTCTAGAGAATTCTTTGAAATTTCTTTGTGAGGAATAAGTCAATGAGTTTCTTCATCCAACTTAATAAAATTTCTGTTATCAATATGTTGTTATATTTAAAAATTGATCAATAATATAAATTTGTGTTTCTTCATGCAACTTAATAAAATTGCAGTTATCAATATGTTGTTATATTTAAAAATTCATGAATAATATAAATTTGTCAATGAGTTTCTTCATGCAACTTAATAAAATTGCAGTTATCAGTATGTTCTTATATTTAAAAATTGATCAATAATATAAATTTGTCTTGGTTCGCAAAATGGATCCTCCTTCTTTTTCCATTGGTCTTCTTCGATGCATTGCTCGTTTACACAATCCTTACACAATCCTCTTTGGGAAATTAATCGAGAAATTTTCTTATTTAATTTTTAATTAAATTTTTAATTTAATCTTAATTTTTCCATAAAATGGTTTCTTCTATTGATGTTTCTTGATACATTGCCCTTCTGGAGAATTCTTTGAAATTTCTTTGTGAGGAATAAGTCAATGAGTTTCTTCATCCAACTTAATAAAATTGCAGTTATCAATATGTTCCTATAATTAAAAATCCATCAATAATATAAAATTGCCTTGGTTCGCAAAATGGATCCTCCTTCTTTTTTCCATCGATCTCTTTCGATGTATTGCTCGTTTACGAAATTATTTGAAATTACTTATCGAAAAATTAATCGACAATTTTCTTGATTTAATTCGCTATTTAATAACGTAGTTGTTAACATACTTTTATATAATTAGTCGCGATTATAAATAAACTAGATTTAGTCGTGTGTGGAAAATTCGTGAATTTTTTTAATTACTTTGTTGCCATTTCGCGAATGCATCGGACACGTAGGAAACGTACAATTCATCATTGATGCAACTACAGTTACGAGTTACTGAATATTCGAACATGCTCTGAGAACATACCGTTATGATTAATATCAAACACCGCCATACTCCAATGTTCCCCGACATGGAGTCTAAGCTATAATTTTCCTGATGACCTCGTGTCCTTCCACACGTACGATCCTTTTCTAAAAGTCATTGTGCGAAATTGGACTTGGAATCTAGGCCCAATACATATTACGTTCGAAGTTTAATCAACGACAGGATTGCAATTTCCTGCGAAATGGCTCAAAGCCAATTTTTAAATTAATGTTCCAAGTAAACTTGAGCCTTGGCTGAAAATTAATCTGAAACCGGAGGCCACAATTTTCTCGAAGTTGTATGTAAAAGCGATACAAAGTGAAAATCGTCTGATCTATAACGTGGAGTTCCATCAAATTTCAAACTAAGAAACATATTTGTTCAAAATTGGATTTGCTGCAATGAATTCTTAAAACGGAACCCACATTGGCAAAATTATTTCAGTCGATTGAGCTTTAGTATCTTGAAGTTCTACCTTGATATTTGCACAGAATAATCTTATTATATATTGTAAAATTAAAATGAATTAAAAACAGAATAAAATAAATTATAATTAATTTATTAAACTTATTGTATATTATATGACACTACTAGTTGTTAATATTTTACCAAGACATTCCCATATTTTTGATAATTTAACTATAATTTAACTACAGCTAACTTTAATTTAACTATAGCTGACTCAACTAACGCTACTTCCTTCAAAAATTACACTTCATATCAATCTGTGCACTGTGAACTCGTTTTACAAATTGTATCAATGTTTTCCCAAGACATTTCCCCGCTTCTGATCATTTTTCTTAAATATCCAAAATATATAATATTCTCACATTCGTTTCCTATTATATTAAACCTAACAAAATATATCTCATAATATACAACAACTCCAATTATTCCATGTAAAGTTTAAACTCAAATTTTAAGATATTAAACTATACAATATAACAAAATATACCTCATAATATACAACAACTCTAATTATTCCATGTAAAGGTCAAAATCTAATTTTAAGATATTAAACTATAGCTGACTCAACCAACGCTACTTTCTTCAAAAATTACACTTCATATCAATCTGTGCATTGTGCACTTGTTTTACAAATTGTATCAATGTTTTCCCAAGGCATTTCCTCACTTTTGATCATTTTTCTTAAATATCTAAAATATATAATATTCTCTCATTCGTGTCCTATTATATTAAACCTAACAAAATATATTTCATAATATACAACAACTCTAATTATTCCATGTAAGGTTTAAACTCAAATTTTAAGATATTAAACTATACAATATAACAAAATATACCTCATAATATACAACAACTCTAATTATTCCATGTAAAGGTCAAAATCTAATTTTAAGATATTAAACTATAGCTGACTCCACCAACGCTACTTTTTTAAAAAATTACACTTCATATCAATCTGTGCATTGTGTACTTGTTTTACAAATTGTATCAATGTTTTCCCAAGGCATTTCCTCACTTTTGATCATTTTTCTTAAATATCTAAAATATATAATATTCTCTCATTCGTTCTCTATTATATTAAACCTAACAAAATACATCTCATAATATACCACAACTTTAATTATTCCATGTAAAGTTCAAAATCTAATTTTAAGATATTAAACTATACAATATAACAAAATATACCTCATAATATACAACAACTCTAATTATTCCATGTAAAGTTCAAACTCAAATTTTAAGATATTAAACTATACAATATAACAAAATATACCTCATAATATACCACAACTTTAATTATTCCATGTAAAGATCAAAATCGAATTTTAAGATATTAAACTATAGCTGACTCAACCAACGCTACTTTCTTCAAAAATTACACTTCATATCAATCTGTGCATTGTGCACTTGTTTTAAAAATTGTATCAATGTTTCCCCAAGACATTTCCTCACTTTTGATCATTTTTCTTAAATATTTAAAATATATAATATTCTCTTATTCGTTTCCTATTATATTAAACCTAACAAAATATATCTCATAATATACAACAACTCTAATTATTCCATGTAAAGTTCAAAATCTAATTTTAAGATATTAAACTGTACAATATAACAAAATATACCTCATAATATACAACAACTCTAATTATTCCATGTAAAGTTTAAACTCAAATTTTAAGATATTAAACTATACAATATAACAAAATATACCTCATAATATACAACAACTCTAATTATTCCATGTAAAGTTCAAACTCAAATTTTAAGACATTAAACTATAGCTGACTGAACAAGCGTTATTTTCTTCAAAAATTGCACTTCACATCAATCTGTGCACTGTGAACTCGTTTTACAAATTGTATCAACGTTTCACGAGGTCTGAAAGATGAAGCTCGATGAAGATCGCTCGCAACAGTTTCAAAGATCGTACAATAGTTCTGATTTTATCCTAACGCATGGACAAAAAACGTGACGATAACCGGGGACCTCATCGATATCTAGCGATCGGTCGATCGAAGTACCAGATGAAACGTACGAGTTATAATAATCCGTGATAGCAACAGTGGCGATGTCGAGGAGCGGAGGAGCGGTCGTGCTGTCACAAAGGCATGCGCCACCCACCTCGACCTGGACGCTCACATCGTTAATCAACTGCACCGGGACCCTTAACTTTCGAGGCACCGATCCACAGGTATGGCTTCGCCTCTGCTGAACCCGACTGAGTTGCGCGAACGTGCTTTCAAATAGACCAATGAGACTCTGTTGTCTCAGAAATCTCGTCTCTTTTGTCAGCAAAGACCTTGCTGGTGAGTCTCGTGTTCGATCTTTTCCAAGGAGATCCTTTTCTTTCTAATTTTTAACTGGTCACCTGGAAGTCGAATTATCGTTATTTTAGTTTCTTTCAATGAATATGAATATTTTGTAACAAGAATTTTATAGAAAATGGGCATATACAAAGTACTTTTTAGTAAGCTAAGTTGATTATCAAATTTTTAATTATTTTGTTAATAAAGAAAAGAGTAAGAGATATTTAAATTAATTCAAGGAATATTCAGTTTCTCAAAAAGTGGGACTTACAATGTAATTTATTCGTAGATTCTTTTTTTCAGAAAGCTTGTTAATTATTAAATTAAGTTTCCCAGATGTAAATTATATTTCTTCTAAAGATAAATTTCGATGTTTCCCTGAATTAAACGTCGCTGAATTACATGTCTCTTCGTTAAAAAATAATAAACCTGACACTTATTACACCAAAGGTCAGGATCGCGAACGAGATCCTGAAAATGCATTATTCATTTGTTGTTGTATCAAGCGTACACCATCTTGTACTATTTCCTACAACGTTAATAGCTTGTAAAATATCACGCTTTGTAATCTTACGTGACTCACTTTACACTTCCATTACACCTTCAGATCATAGTCGTCGCATTAAACCGATATAAAACACGGCGAAATATACCTACTTGATTAAGCATGAAATATTAACAGTAATTCTTATCATCTTACTATTATTCCTAGCTATTACGTAACATACATTACATGTACATTTTATCAATCTAATCCCCGTAAAAAATTCCAAAAATTCTACCAGCAATAAGAACATCGCAATCCCTGGAAGCATCACAATAAGGAAAAGAGAACAATTCACACTTTCATTACTGTTACTATTATCCATCACTATTATTCCTACCTATTAGGTAACATACACTAAATGTACATCTTATCAATCTAGACCCCATAAAAGCTTCCAAAAATTCTACTAGCAATAAGAATCCCTGGAAGCATCACAAAAAGGAAAAAAGAAAACGATTTGCACTTCCATCACTATTACTATTATTTATCACTATTGTTCCTACTTATTAGGTAACATATACTAAATGTACATCTTATCAATCTAATCTCCATAAAAAATTCCAAAAATTCTACCAGCAATAAGAACATCGCAACCCCTGGAAGCATCACAATAAGGAAAAAAGAACAATTCACACTTTCATTACTGTTACTATTATCTATCACTATTATTCCTACCTATTAGGTAACATACACTAAATGTACATCTTATCAATCTAATCTCCATAAAAAATTCCAAAAATTCTACCAGCAATAAGAACATCGCAACCCCTGGAAGCATCACAATAAGGAAAAGAGAACAATTCACACTTTCATTACTGTTACTATTATCTATCACTATTATTCGTACCTATTAGGTAACATACACTAAATGTACATCTTATCAATCTAATGCCCATAAAATCTTCCAAAAATTCTACTGGCAATAAGAACGTCGCAATCCCTGGAAGTATCACAAAAAAGAACAAAAAACAACGATTCGCACTTCCATCACTATTGTTCCTACCTGTTACATAACATACACTAAATGTACATCTTATCAATCTAGACCTCATAAAAGCTTCCAAAAATTCTACTAGCAATAAGAATCCCTGGAACCATCACAAAAAGGAAAAAAAACGATTCACACTTCCATCAATATTACTATTATCTATCACTATTATTCCTACCTGTTACATAACATACACTAAATGTACATTTTATCAATTTAGACCCCATAAAAGCTTCCAAAAATTCTACTAGCAATAAGAATCCCTGGAACCATCACAAAAAGGAAAAAAAACGATTCACACTTCCATCAATATTACTATTATCTATCACTATTATTCCTACCTGTTACATAACATACACTAAATGTACATTTTATCAATCTAGACCCCATAAAAGCTTCCAAAAATTCTACTAACAATAAGAATCCCTGGAGGCATCATAAAAAGGAAGAAAAATAATGATTCACACTTTCATCATTATTACTATTATCCATCACTATTACATAACATATACTAAATGTACATCTTATCAATCTAATCTCCATAAAAAATTCCAAAAATTCTACCAGCAATAAGAACGTCGCAATCCCTGGGAGCATGACAAAAAGGTAAAAAGAAAAAAAGAAAACGATTCGCACTTCCATCAGCCAAGTTTGACCCATGACAAGGGAACAAGGGGACAGTGCGACATCTCGGTTGAGGAGAAAGTTCCCGAATCTATTATTGGTATCTAGAAAAGGCTTTTACGAAGGGGCATACGATACGCGGAGAAAGAAGTTGCCAGCCCTAGTTGGCGATGCGCGCCGTGTCGGGGGTGAAAGGGAGGTTGAGGGGTTCCGAGAAAGAGGCGGAGGACAAGGGTTTCCTTTTCTACGGTGGCACCCCTCTATGATATTTCCGAATAGCCGGCATCTTCGTATGTGGGGGGACAGCAGCCCTTCAAGGGTGGTAGAAGATTGGGGGATCAGCGAGAGGGGTAGAAACGAAACCACCCCACCTCTGTCTGTGCTACCCTCTTTCTTTCCCCTGCAAAGCTTCGAGGTTGGCGTTGCTGCAGGAATCCGACGTAACAGCAACGAACCACGAAGAGAAACGGAGAAAGGGTGGGGAAGAAAGAGACGGAGAGAGAAACAGGGAGAAGGAGAGCCATGCCGGCGGTGCTGCTAGTCAAACCAAAACTCGGCATGATTAATGATCGCGAGAGAGGCACAGCGCTGCTTCAAACAACAAACTTTTCCCAAGGAACGCCGAAGAATATAAGAAAAAATATATAAGAAAGAGGGAACTCTCTTTCTTCGCATCCACCCTTCAGACCAACTAATACCCTCCTAGAGCTCTTTCTCTCCCTCTATTTCGCCTCGCTTCCCCACGACCGTTCGCCTCCGCTCTGACAGCCTTTCATTTCTTTTCTTCCTTCTTTATTTCTTTCTGCCGGTGCTCCGCCACCGCTCTTTTCCTCTTCTTTCGTCTCTCTTGTTCTCCGCGGTCCGACTTCGCGCGATCAACACCTCCGTATGTTTCCTCTCGCGTCCAGTTTGCTTCTCGTTCACACGACGGATAACGCTCCATGCCCTGGTCAACGTATCTCCAACTTTGTGCAGTTTTTTATTCTGTACGCGTCCTTGAGACAATAACAGCAAAGATGACAGGAAAGGATGTTCTTTGATGATAATTATGCCGTGTAGTTGAGAATCCTGGTGAGAAATTAGCGACACAAATGACACGGTCCTCCTAAAACGATAGGCTCAGAGTTAGTACAGAGAAGTTCTGTATCATCGGTTCAACTGGATTTTCATCAACTTGCTACAACTTTCCTTATTATTCGGATAAATCAGATTCTACTCTATTACTTTCCATTACAAAACAAATGAAATTAACAGAACCTCGACTAACAAAGTTTTATTTGGAGTTCTAATTAAATGAATTCTGTTAATTACATCCAGCCTGCTATGCACATAAACAAGCACAATCAATGGAAAGAGTAATTTCTATCACACAAAATGTGTGTCTCCCGCTACATAAACAGAACTCTGCTATATTATAAATCTCAAATTGCAGCCGATTCAACTATTTCAGTCTCCTCTGAGATACTCCCTCTGTAAACGTCGACTGAAATCGCCTAACCACGGAATACTGATTTCAGAACGCATATAGTCGCAGCTGGCAGGAAAATTGGATCGTCGAAGTGGACGGCGTACTCGGTAAAACGGGCAACGGAGCGTCACCGGTGCGGCTGTTCCGTGCTTCACGGCGCGACCTGGCGTCCGCTCGAGGGTAGAACCTTCAGGACGAATTTGCTCGGTCATCGTCGGACGGCTGAACGTGGACGGCGAGCTCGGCGTGTGTAACAGTAACTTTCTCTCTCCTCTTTGTGGCCGCGGCTCGTTCTTCCGTATTTACGTACACTCTCGACCACGTGCACGAACACCGGTCGAATAATAAACACTTATTAGCTGGCTACCATTTGCGGCCGATTCACCTGATGAGCGGCATTCTCCAATGTTATCCGACATTGTGTCGCGAATCAATTGGCGGCACGGAGCCCTTTCGCAGCGTCGAATTGAAGAAGAAGCGAAGGATAAACGGAGCCGACGCGTCGAAAGAAGGCAGCACGAATATGTGTAGATTGGGACGCGTGAAAAAGTCCATCGAGTGCACAAGTTCCTCGTTTCGTTCTATTCTTCCATTTTCTAATATCCCTGCAAAGGATTTGGTATTTGTAAATTTTGGAAAAATTTGGAATTTCGTGTATAGATAGTTTTCATGGCCTTGGAAATACCTTCGAGCATGATCCATGCTTTCAACATTTGGTGTCTCGCTGAAGGATCGTCAGGACGAAATGGCAGGGTATTAATCGCGTTACGTCGGTACCATTTCGAGCCGATTCACCTGATGAGGCTCATTCTTGACCGATAATCGCCGCGAACGGACGAGATCCGTGTAAACCTTGTACTCACTCTCCAGCCTCTTCCTCCTCTTCTTCTTCTTCTTCTTCTTCTTCTTCTTCTTCTCCTTGCACGGTGTATACGAAGGAGCTACGAGGCGCGCGGGCGCGCACACGCCTCACGATGACTAATGACAGACATCGTAAGTCACTCACAAATTGAATTAAACGCGACTGTAAAACCGTGACGCGGCGCAAACAATCAGCGGCTATTCATTGCCGGAAATCGGGTGCCATGTCCGCAGACTTACGGCCATAAAACTATGTTTGTCCTTTAGCGATTCTATCGCCTTGTCTTTTAATTATTCGTTACAGTCTTGTTACAATATAACGCTTGAACTGTGTCGGTTCTTCCTTTAATTTTAATTGACAAATCTACGTGGCAATTTTGCTGAGAAACTGTTCATAAAACCTGCACCAATATCTCCTCCAGATATTCCAGACGCTAACGCACGCAGTAGGAAGACACCAAGAATACTTGGATCAAATTTATTGCCTCTACGAAGTTCAGTTTACGGCACAGTTCAAGATGCGAGTGACTGTCGGTCCTCTAGAACGATGAGGCTGTTGGAAATCGAGCGAAAGCATTTTTTTCCCGGGCGAAACACGACTGGTTCACGCGCGATGGATTCTGGTAACGCTGTACGCGCATGATGTTCCGCTCGGTCTTCTTGATCGATCATATATTAGAAGGTACGAAGTGTTTCAGTACACCTACAATGCCGCAGAGGAGAGACGATCCATCGTCAATGAACGTCGGAATTACACGGCTAAATGAGATTCTAGCGGCGGTATCAAAGTGGCAGCAGGTGGTCAGGGCCACGGCCATTTTTTCCCGCTGGATACGCTTTGCTGACTGCCTCGCAGCCCACGGCCATTTCTATCTCTCTCCTGTCTTGCAAAATCCTGAAACGATAAATAAACGACTAACCAGCTTCGACTTCCTTCGTCACGCGTTGCATTTGCATTTCCTGCACAACTTTTTCTTCAATTTCCCTAGCAAACTGGTTCGAATATATTTAAAATTGGCTTTACTTCAAAGAAATCGGACAAACTTCTATCAAAAGTTTTCTAAGGCAAATTTCAAATGCAACTAGTTTGCTAGGAAAATTGAAGAAATTGAAGAAATGAGGAAATTGAAGAAAAAGTTGTGCAGGAAGTGCAAGTGCTACGCGTCATGAAGATAGTCGAAGCTGCTTAATTGTTTAAATGTTTCTACTCAAAAGAAATTGGACAATGTTCCATTACAAGTTTTCCAAAGCAGATTTCAAATGCATACAAACTAGTTTGCTAGGAAAATTGAAGAAAAAGTTGTGCAGGAAGTGCAAGTGCTACGCGTCATGAAGAAAGTCGAAGCTGCTTAATTGTTTAAATATTTCTACTCAAAAGAAATTGGACAATGTTCCATTACAAGTTTTCCAAAGCAGATTTCAAATGCGTACGAACTAGTTTGCTAGGAAAATTGTGCAGGAAATGCAAATGCTAGGCACGACGAAGAAAGTCGAAGCTGCTTAGTCGTTTAAATATTTCTACTCAAAAGAAATTGGACAATGTTCCATTACAAGTTTTCCAAAGCAGATTTCAAATGCGTACGAACTAGTTTGCTAGGAAAATTGAAGAAAAAGTTGTGCAGAAATGCAAATGCTACATGTCATGAAGAAAGTCAAAGCTGCTTAATTGTTTAAATATTTCTAATTAAAAGAAATTGGACAATGTTCCATTACAAGTTTTCCAAAGCAGATTTCAAATGCGTACGAACTAGTTTGCTAGGAAAATTGAAGAAAAAGTTGTGCAGGAAGTGCAAATACTACACGTCATGAAGAAAGTCGAAGCTGCTTAATTGTTTAAATATTTCTAATTAAAAGAAATTGGACAATGTTCTATTACAAGTTTCCTATAGCAAATTTTAAATGCATACGGACTAGTTTGCTAGGAAAATTGTGCAGGAAATGCAAATGCTAGGCACGACGAAGAAAGTCGAAGCTGCTTAGTCGTTTAAATATTTCTACTTAAAAGAAACCGGACAATGTTCTATTAAAAGTTTTCTAGATTAAGTAAATTCGATGAGGCGATGTAATTTAAGTTTTTTGTAACTTTTGGAGAAGATTTCAGGTAAATCGGCATTGGGCTGTGTTCGACGCCATTTTACACGAAATCCTCCGTTCGAAGGATCGCTAATTATCTTCCACCGTGGCTTACCAACGGTACGCTTCTAAGCCAGTGGGCTGGGCGTCCTCTTGGTTCAGCTGGCTAGAAATGGTCACGTAAGACGCTGGAACCATCTTGGCTATTTCATTTTTTCTCCTTTTTTTCGGCTCGCTTAGAACCCACAATTAATTATATTTCCGTAGATTTTTCTGACCTCGAGTTGATGGATTTTACAGAAGAAGAGAATGAAACTCGCTGCTGAGGATTCTTCTCTTCCTAGAACTTCACGTGTTTACGTTTATTCGCTCGTTTCCAGCGTTTACTTTTTCTCCATTTCTTCGTTCTCATATTTCAAACTACTTATTTCGCATGAAATGAATTTTTTTCCAAGCTTTTCTTCCATGAAGCTTTTTGAACATTACTTTAATGTTGCACGATTTATTTCACGAAGACAGAAACGAAGAAGAAGAAGATCGTAATTGAGACTGCGATCAACGACGCAAGACAAATAATTGTTCATAAATCAGCGGAATTTCATGAGATGCACGGCAGCATGTAGCGAACGCATTAAATATTTATGCACTCGTCAGGAATCTAGCGAATTTCCTAAGTGGTTCTCTCTGGACAATCATTAATCGTTGTGCACGATCGTGAAACACTCGATGACATTATTCTTACGGAGTTTCAGCAAATATTCCGTTGCTGCAAAAACAAATCCAACAAGCAAGGTGAGTAATGTACAAACGAACAGACCGAAAAGATTCGTTAGCAAACGTATCTACCAACGACGTTTCACCAATCTGCAACGTTTCATTGCAAACTTCCACTGCAACATATTTGTCCTACGAAGCATCCTCCAAATTCCAGTGAAGAATTCTACAAATCTCGAACTTCAAACGAATCTATTTACCCTGTATTCGCAATTCGATGCACTCCACTTCATTCTGATTAAATAGATTCCAGAAACCAGTCCCAGTAGTCGAGTAAAGTAACACGAAATCATTCTGAATCGATCAGATGCGTGAAAAAATGGCAGACTACTATTAACCTTACGGTATCCACGTCACCGATACCCATCGCTATTAACAGACTTATCAATATTAATATTAAGCAGCTTATTAATATTAACGAGCACGAGCCGGCGAATCAGCGAGTTGGCCGCAGGAGGACTCGAAGAATTATCGAGAAATTGCATCCCAGTAGAACAAGACAGTCCGGGACAGAACGAAATAGATAGGCTCCTCTAAGGGGGCAAGCCAGTCATCATTAATATTATAGTGCAGCGGCGCTCATCGCATCAGATCTATGCCGACCTCTTTCTGTCCACGTCCGATCCACGTAGATCCACGCAGAGTTCCGAAGGCCAAACGCATCAAAGGGCCCACGGCCACCACCTTCCTTCTTTCGTTTCTTCCAGCGATGCTTGTTGTGGCCGCCGAACGTGCGCCACCACAGTTCCACGTCTCCGCCAGACCTTACGTTCATTATATAGTCTTGATCCTAACCTTAAATTGATGACTATCTGTCCACCTGAAAATACGAGATATCAGTACATCCGGTCCGAACTGATAGTCTTGAAGACCTGATGGTCTAGAAGACCAGTCCTTGCTCGACACTCGTACGCGGCTTCGTGCATAATAATTAAGAATTACGGGGAATAATTAAGAGGAAGACTAGCGAGGGACCAGTTGTGAGATGCGACAGGATAGTGGACCACCTCCGGGCAACGTGCTGCTTTATATTTATTAAGCGATGTCTCCGCGACGAGGGAAGAGATTGGAAGCGCCGAACAGATCGTGCGCCCCTTCGAGATCCATTTCGTGATGGAAGCTTGATTTGCATAACTATATTGGGTGCGAGATTGTACAGTCTTTAGGTTGTTCTGCAACGATATAAGATAGTATAGAAGATTGAGGATCGAAGAATCGAATAGCAGAATGGTAGAATATAGTAAACCTCTGTTTCTATGAACCCTATTTGTTTGAATGAAATTTTAGTTAGCGCTCAATTATACCTACTATTGTTGATTGAATCCATTTATCTTACTTGTGTGTATGAAACGAAGAGCGACGTGTAGTGGAAAGAATCAGCGAACTTCTATTACATGAACTCTAATTATATCTGTAAAGTACTTGTCTCGCAAAAGGTTTATGCTAACTTGAATCTGCACTAAAGTCTGTTACTCTGTTGAAAACACAACTAAGATCATCTTTCGGCCATCTGTAAATACGTATAACAAAAATTAGATTACTTCTCTATACGAAATCCTCATCAAAAATAGCTTCATCTTCGACATTCACATACCAAAGTCAATTAATCCACGTAAGCGAAAACCTTCACTTTTTTAAGGACTAAAGAGTTCAACAAAGAAAAGGAAATATCTAAAGCGGTGAATCACAAAAGATACCAACATCCTGAGCCATAAGTTAGACGTTCCAGGCAGACAAGTTCTGATCAGAGTGACAACTGATGCGGAATTAGCATGATTTGTATCGAACGTGCCTCTGCATAACTCCTCCCTCTTCAGTGCCTCTTTCTACCGGCGTGTGGTGACGTTTCCAGCTGTCGGAGGATCCATCGTGATCGAGGACGTGCCATCAGTCACCAGCGACGAATCCGACGAGGGTTGCGCTGTTTGCGCCAACTCTCTGTTCAGTTAACCCCGTTCGTTTGCTCCGTTAACCACTCGACGTGACGACGCCTAAGCGATTTCGTACTGCACTACGAAACGACGTTTCTTGGACGTTTGCATAGTGATGGAAGTGACGATTTTATTATCGAGGCGCCATCAGTCTGCACGATTTTATGGCAGTCGACCGTTTCTGTACATTTTGTTATTTGAAATTGACCTACAGATGCAGTTGGCACTTCTTGCAATTTTTTCTTTGTACTATCCTTCTCCTAACTTGTTTCCTCTGCCTTTTAACACTCATAGAAATATTACCATTGTAGATATTTATTTTGTAATTCTTGATAACATTGTTCACATTTAGCGTTTTCTTCTTCATGGACAATGGGAATAGTAAATTAATAAGGAACAGTAATAAAATGAAGTTGACAATTGAAGAAATACTGACAGATCCAAATTAAGGAAAGACGAAAGTAATGTTTTATTTTATTTTCACTTCACTTCGTTTAGTGTTGTACGTGATCATGGTTAAGGGTATTTAGTGTAGCATTCAGAAGATTGAGCTTTTTGTCAAGATAAACAATCTAAATACAATAGTGTATAGAAAGATTGTAGTGCTGACAGTGATCAATGATTTGCTACGAACAAACAAAAGGTGACTGCAACATTAGCCTTAAGATTTATTGCGATCAACTTAATCCACTGGATATTCAATTAAACTCCTTCCCGTTGTCATTAAAAGCAATAAATTACCGAAACCAATCGGTTTTGAGAAATAGATTCTAGAAAGAGCCATTATAAAAAAAAATACAAGCCTTTTTTCTCTTATTAAAGGTACGCGATGTGGGCAACGTTGTTTCATCAAGTGCGCGATGGTAAACAACGAGACGTCCTTTCAAGAATTACTTAATAGGAAGAGAATGTATGAATGGACTAAACGCGGACGATTTGCAACTAATAAAACGGTTGAACCGCAGTATTTTTAATGCAGCGCGGTACAATCTTGCCAGCTAATGAGTAACTGGTGTCAAGCTGGAATGTTAATCGGCTAGAATTCATCAATCATTTCCACGAAGAAAATGTGGAACGACGTAATTTACGAAAACTAATCAGATACGTACGCATTATAACAAGAAAACGAACAGATATAAATCATAATTAGACCGTTGCAAAAAGTCTGGACTCGATATCGTTTCCATCGTACCTTTTTTTCGGTCTCTCTTTTAATCTTCTCTTTTCTAACCCTTCTGTGAAGAAAGCGGCAATTATTACACACGTTGATGGGGCATAATTTGTGAAACTATATTACCTTTGACATTCTTCCCAGTCGCAGTTCAAAAAGCAGCTATTTTTCAGTTATTGATTAGAAGTTTTCAACAACGTTGAAATAAAACGCCAACATGACAAATCCATTTTCGTTAATTGCTTCATTTCAAACAATTTATTACGCTCTACAACTATAAATTTCCTGAAAGTAAGCGATGTATCTGTGAAATTTACCATAACGTTAATAATAAAAGTTAAGTAAACAATCTACCAAAGAAACATTTTTGCAATGTTCAATAGGATGCAAAAGTACTGTATGTAATTCCACAATCAATTAAAAGGACAATTGTGGTAATACATAGAATGGATTATTAAATTTTAAAATTGCTTGTCATATTTTTCTGCTGCGATCTTCTACGTTATAAAAACGTAATACTTCTTGACAATTTCAAGACAATAAGCGCAACTAATTATTTTGGAGCATCGTCCAAACATAGCTGTAAAAGATCAATCTCGCCTCGATATTTACAGAATGACATCAACGATCTTTCACGTATTCCCAGAAGCAGCAAAAAGAGAAGAAACACCCTGATATCGAGGTAACGCGAACAATAGCATCACGTAATATCCAGCAGCAACGTTTCATGGAAGAAACATCAACCTCGTAACGGCGAACGCGCAAGGTGTCGCTAGGTTCTCGGCAAATGATTGACAAGCATGGAACTCGGCCGAACCAAAGGACGCGGCAGAATGAAAAGTAGCAAAGCTATTCCTGCGGTTGGTGTTTCCTCCGGCTGCTCTCGACGCCAGACTCGCCAACCAGCCAACCAGCACCCTCTCCCGCGTGTCAGGCATATCATCAATCTTGTTATGTTTTCTCGCGTACTCGAATGTGGATTTAGACTCGAGACTCCGCCAAGATCTCTGGAATCGTAGGTGAACGCGCCCATCGCGAACCGTTTGTCTTCATTCGACGAAACTGATCAAAACCTGGCTGCTGCTCTCTTCCGGCGCGACCCATCCGCCGGATGTCGCGAGTGCACCCATTCCAACAAAAATTCCACGAGGAACGCTGCAACTTCTATTTTGTGAGTGGATCGATGAGAGTTTTGAGTTTTTCAGCGATGTTTTCGTCGTGCTATCACCTTAGTGTGATTGTGGTTATGAAAAATTGCTTTCCAACGAGTGGAAGAAGTATTTTTGGAATAGTGGTGGATTTTATTCTTTTTATACGCAAATAAGACTTTGTTCTATAGTGGAAGAAAAGGTAATTTACATATACATATACGATAATTTTGTGAATGTTTGTAGGTAAATGTTCGCTTGATTATTTTACTCACAGTTGATCTCTGTCATTGCTATTCAAGAGACTGAATTTTATTCGGGGCTCTTCAGAATTCCAAGGCTGCATTTAATTGGTCATGGTACGATTGTATTTCAGAGCTGTAATACCAATTACAACGCGATTTCAATTTCATTTCTTCTCCATTCTGATCGACTAAAGCTACATACATAACTACGATGCAATAACTTCACGCTTCTTTCACTCGGAGATATCAAACGGAATTACAAGTGCAACGTTATTCAATTTACCACGTTCATTCGTAATTAATATAAATAATGCTACTTCGAATGCCAGTCATTTTCGTAGTTATTCCTCCTTCAGAATATCTCTTGCTTAAGATTGAATCGCTCCATAATTGGATCAATCATACAGGGCATCCCATAAAATATCAAAGTAAATTTCCCCTATCGAATATAAAAAATCTACTTTCAATTTACAATGGTTGTTCATGTACAATATACAATCAAATAACGTAGCTTCTTTAACTTTGGCTTCATAACCTCAATCTAAAATCATGTGCTTAAGATAAGATTCACCTACCATAAAACACCTCGTACCATGTCACCATGCGTTAAACTTAATTTCCACTGATGACGTAATCGCAACAGACGATCGAATGTGAATCAGGTCATGCTGTTCCCAAACGCTTATTCTGTGATATATCGCATGGAAGCGCAGTTGAATCTCAAGCGCAGGTGCCGCTCGAAAAAGCGCTCGAATAATAAACCTACCGAATGAGAAGCGCGCGAATGCCGGAACGTTCTTGTAAATCGAGTCTAATGGAGAAACGCGCGCATCGAGTTGATGAACGTCCGGTTAGCAGTAACGCGGTTTTTACCGTTTATCCGACACCGTTGGCTCGCGACCATTTTTTTGCAATTTCATATAACTGACGACGTTTTGATGGGGAACAATGTTTACAGGTGAGTTAATGACCTCGAAGTCGAGCTGCTGATTCTAATGAAGAAATTCATGTCGGACCGTTGAGAGAGGCGCTAGCACGCTCTTGTGAAACGACAGAGTTCTTCTGCCGGCTAAGGACACTTTGATGATGTTTGCGTATTAACTAATGATCCTCTCCACCTATGTGCATTCCCTGATGAAGGAAATTATGGTTGAAATTGATGCGCGTGCCGCTGTTAACGAGCCATGTGCATCGCGTGTTGCCATTTTTGGCTTAGGTAAGTGCAGCTGCTCGATGTTTTCCGAAACATGAAATTCGTAAGATTCTTGATACGAATATTTTGTGAATAATATTATGTAATTATATAGGTCGACGTTACATGCGTTCCGAGTTATTATTCAGGTAATTTGAATTTCTTTGGCAATGATTTAAATCTGAATTGGCGAAGATTAATAAAAGAGAAGAATAAAGATTAATAAAATTTGAGAAGTAATATGGAACAGATTAAGATCCGAGGCGTAAGAAAAAATTATCTAATTCCTCGAAAATGACGTTAAGGAATAAATAAGTTGCAGGAAGTTAACCGCCATTATAAACATTTCCTCGTTAATCATAACGACCGGTGCATTGAAACATGCTTCATCGACCTTTGAGCAGGTTTTCTATTAGTCGTGCTCGAGTTTTTCCACGGCTAGCAATTCGCTCTGAATTGCAGATTTTCCATTTTCTTAATTGCAACGCGCGCTGTCACCCCTTTTTTCTTCCTATCGTCCAGGCAATCTATAATGTGTCAGGATTACATACCGCGATTAGGTACTCACATATCGTAAATACATTAATACATTTTATCGATGGCTTACCTTGATAATTTTTTTATAATGTAAACGGTTTAAACAAGATTTATTTAAAATATAGTCGCATCCCGTCAGCGCAACGTTAAGTACGTGAATTAATCATCATAAGTTATTATTTTATAAGAATAAATTAATTTTTCTGTAGGTTTAAATAAAAGCGTAAATAACTCTGATCTTCACCTTATTTGATTGAGATACGACTACCTGATCACGAGATACTAAAAGTCATCTAACTTACTAAAATCTTTTTAATAGTTATCGAATAGCGAATTTTATAAGTGGGCTGTGGATTTTTATGCAAATTCATATTTTTATGAACACAACTGAAAAATAGAATCTACCTAGAGATTTCTCCACATTCATAAATCTTACGAATTCCTTACTTTGAATAATTCATATATTCTCATAATTTTTGAATTTCGATAAATACACAGCCAATTTATAAAAATACTATTTTACAGGAATATTTTATTGTAATCATAAGTAGCAAAAGTGTAAGGAACTTCGATCATCATTATATCGCTCTCGATTGAAACAAGGTCAATCAGAAATATTATTATACAAATAGAATTATTAATCAGAAATATAGAAGAATTATCGAGCTTCTAACTTGATCTTCAACGATGTTCCGCTACGTAATGTATTACATTTGATCTAATTTTACAATTCCGTGGGTCAGCTCGTTTACACGTTATCGATGATATCATAAACATTGACTAACATTAGAAATAAAAACGAGTCGAGTTGCTCAATAATATCTACTCTCTAACAAGTTTCCATTCCATTGCATTCCAAGTACAATTTCACACAAAGGAAATCACTGGTCATTTAGAAAAATGTGCAGCGCGTTTGCCGCCATGAAACATTCTTTTTCCATCTGAATCGTTACGAAATCTTCGGATTTTTTCCCCCTTTTCCTTCGCTCGGTTGTTACGAGCTCGCGCGCCTATGGATAGTGGGCAGGCTACTCGACCGGTAATTACGGCTGTGTATGCACTTCATTAGCACTTACGAACGGTTGCGTAACGACCGGCATGTCATTTTAATGTGAGCACGATCAAAGATTAATGGACGCGTCGCAGCCGTTACCGAAGGATGCAAGAAAACGCGCGAGCCAACGCTACGGCTTCTCTTATGGTCGACCGTGAATAAAAGGATAGGATCTCGAATTGAAAAAGATGAAACGACGGGCCGACTCTTACGCCGTGAACGAATCATTTTCTTTGTCGCTCTTCTGGAAAACGCAATCGGCTTAAATTCGACTTTTTTGTCGGATTGAATCTGGACAACGAGGATTCTTTAGACATTTGAAAATATCAGATAAATTGCATAGTTGTATGGACTATGTTTGTAATAGATGAACATTTATAGAATCGCTTACTTAATATTATTACAGATTCTTTGAAAATATGCCTTTCTGTATTCAGTATTCTTTTTCTATCTGAAGCTGTAATGCATCTGAATTCTCAAGAAAGTACATATTTCAACTTTCATTTAAGAATACTGTAATCTTCATTGTACAGACAATTAATATATGAAGAGTAGATTCAATTCACCGTTATTATTCTCCTATTACAAAATGCATATTCCATGCCTAATTATAGCTGAATCTTTGTTATACAAATAGTTATCACTCGACAAATAAAAAATGAATTCCCAACTGACTTCTCTAGATCTTCAGCACTCTTCGCAACATTACACAATTACCGAATTAATTGTAAATGATAAGAAGCGTTTAACAGATTAACAAACCACGAAAATAGCGAACTTTCTAAATGTATCGAAACACGACAACATTTCATTCATATTAAAAATAATCGACTCCCACGATACGTAATGTAACTTTGAACCCGCTTGTAAGACGTTGGTACAAGAATGTGGACGCTATAATGCAATGTGTGCATCGTGGCGTCAAGTCGGGTCGCCAATTGTAGAGCGCGGTTCATCGTCGACTAGCCTTTCTCTCTCAATGTATTGTGTGTAGTCGTGGAATCGCGACGAGTTGCTATTAATAACGGTCATTAATTCTTGATCGCCTCTAACAGATTTTTTTTTTAGATGGTAGAATCAGTTCGCATAGTTGAAGAACGCGTGGTTGAAAAACGATCGCGAGCAACGAACATGATGTAAGTCTTGTTAGACTACCAGCGTTATTTGCGAGTAATTGCGTACCGGGATTAATGAAGACGTTCTCGCTTATGGCAACTGCGTTCTTGCCCCTCGCGATCTTCCGAACGAAGATCGTTCAACGAGAGGAAACGCTTGGAATTCGAAGTATTCCGCGTAACTGTGATTTTAATGATAAAATTCTTCGATCAAAGGAACGAAATGTGCTAGAGAAATCGTGGTACAACGCGTTACAACAAGTTGATTGGAGACGTTTGTATTACGCAATATGAATTGTTGAAAATTTGCCACAGTAAATTGATTTTTATCGTATTTTTAGAGTACTGTTTGCACTGTTGTTTACATTGAAGATTAGCTTTAAGATTCTTAAAATAGTTCTAATCCAGTTTGATCTATTTAACTAGTCATCTCGACATTCTAGTTGCGATACGTTCTTGTACAAACTTGAGTGACTTTCAGTTTCGTTAATCAATTTCTTATAACCGATTGATGTTTTTAACCTTTTTTCTATTCCAAGAATTTCGTATGAACTCGTAAATTGTGTAATAAGAAATACATTAAATCAAGAAACGGTCGAAAAATTATAAGAGACGATGATTAAATGTACTCCAAAGATCTATCTAAAACAATAAATTTCATGCGTTTTTAAGTAAGTGAAATTGAAATGTCCTCGACATAATTTTTCGACCTCGATATACAATAATTGGATAATTCCATTGAGACGCACACGCAAAAAGTGTGACCGTTGTTTCGAGACCGCTGTAGCTCTGTATGCACCACACAAACCTCTCTAGAACCGAATTTGTCGCCTCTTATCAAACAAATTCGGATCTACAGGGTAGATGTAGAGCATTAACTGGGCCTTCTCATATCGGCACATAAATCTTACGACACATGCTCTCTTTCCTTATAAGCTTCTTTACGAGTTTTAGTAACGCTCGTGCCGCTTTTAACCTCTTCGTTGGCCCAGTATGTGATCGAAGGTGTTCAACTGTCTATTGCAGTTGAACTCATTCACCTGAAAATATTTTGAGATCAGTATGCTGAAATTTATCATTGAATTTAACAAACTTAAAAGCATAGTGTCTACAAAGCAGTTTTTATCCAATACATGCATTTCGATACGAATTATTCTGTTCCTGTTCCAAGAAGCGAGATGCCTCTGAAAGGATTCGATAAGCAGTTAAAAATTGGCGCTCTCACTAGCCAGGATCGAGAGTTGTTGAAGTGCGAAGTCATTCGAAAATAGACCTGTTATGTCAAGTCACCGTTACAACGAACAGGGAAGCATCTACTTCTGCTAAATGTGTCGTGAAACGAATATTCTCACAAAGGAAACCTGGCCCGATTGGAATTTTCAGAAAAATTATTAATCAAAGAAGCCAAAAGAAACTAAAGGATATTTAATAAAAACATTTCTAACGGGAAGCTAACTTTAGCATTTTTAAAAGATTTCGATTTCTAATCCAAGCAAATGTTTACAATTCTACATTCACAAATTCTATGTCTCATCTAAAAATTCATCATACATTCTTTCAAGTTAACCTAAACTAAAACTGCATCCCTTGAATGTGCCGCAAAGTTATAACCCTAAGTTCATCAAACAACGCTCAACAGTTAGTTAACAAAGATTGATATTATTTCCATGTTCTTGAAGAAACTTTCTAAACATAGATCGAGTCGATGCATTCAAAGTAAGTCACGAATCATCGAAGCCAGAAACGCAATGGCGGCGCCGGTGATTCGTTCGTTTTCTACTCGAAGGCTTCGATACGCCGTTAAAGATAAATCCTGTTATGTCACTTGGCACACTTCTCGGACGTATATCATAGCAGGTTATCTTAGCGACAATAATCATATTACACCTGCACTACCGATAGTGATTGATGCTCGTCCCTGAGTTCGAAAGCACCTGAGCGTTAACGGCTCGCGGATGACACAGCTGAATGCAGGCAAGGCCGTGTTCTCCTTCGTCCTCTTTCTCCTCCCATTCCTTAGCGGTACAGCTCCTTTTATTTGAGCACGCGTGTCGATGTACCTTGCGTTTCCAGGTTACTTGGTCATCGCTGTTGTGTTTACCTGAAAATCATCGCGGAAACCTCGTTAGATTCGTTGTCTCTACGTCCAGCTTCGTTATGCGGATAACAATGAAATGTGGATTGATCTTTTAAATGGATTTTGTTATTAGAATGTTGGTAATGAAAGGCAGAAAAGACAGAGGTATAAGAAGATCGAGTTCGGGAAGCGTTTTAGGACAACAGATTCACCAAAGTACATTACATTTTGCAAATACATGCATATCAAGAAAACATTTTAAAAGTGTACTTAATGTGTAATTCAAGAAATATTTAAGAGATTGAAAATGTTAATGTTATGAGTAAACTGTGTTTATGACAGATTTAAGGATACAAAAATATATGTATGTATATAACATGGAGAAATATATAAAATATCCAAAGTATAGTCGCTCTTATCTGCANTTTTTTTTTTTTTTTTTTTTTTTTTATTTTTAAATAGATCATTTTACAATTTGTCCATTAGGACATTTGGTAAAATATTATAGTTTGGGTGCTATAATTATATCACCATAATTTGCAGCTTAATCAGAAGAGTAATTTGTAGGATTAGGTGTGTTTCGTATATTATCAAAATATTTAACCTAACGAAATTATTTCACCTGGAAAATTGAAACCGATAGATCTGAGAGATTCCTCGAGGGTTAATCCTCTCAAAACCTTAAGGCGGGTCGAGTTAAAAACCTGAAGTTAAAGTAAACCTTTTATTTGTATGTTTAAGATCTAACGATTTTCAAAACTTCCGATTACAAAGAATAAGTCTCATTAATCTTCGAAGACTTCCAAATATTATGCCAATTTTAGATTGATAATATACATTACACAAGGGGAAAGAAATCGAGCCGTTCGAGTGAGAGGTTATATTTTAACAAGCCGTCCGAAATTTGTCAGAAACTTTAATCCCTCGAAGCCGACTTTAACGATGACATCCGAAACGATTCCTTTGGCGCATACATATTTCTCACCAGACGTTGATTTGTTCCCATGGGAAGGTTGTAATCTCTCCACGGGGATCAATAAGTCAACACCTTCTGATAACCCAAAAAAAACATTCAGAATTTTTCAAATTGAGAAACCTATATTGGAATTACATAATCTGTAAAATTATTCCAAATAATAACTTCTCTAAAAGATTTCCAGAATATTTAATGCTCCTACTAGCCAAATAAGATATACATGACAATCTAAAAAATTTACTTGTAATAGTTACATAAATAACTGGAGATATATTGCGAATAATTTTTTAGCTAAAACTGATTAAAGCATATTTCAATTCCACAATCCATAAAATCAATGCTATTTCTTCATAGAATTTTAATAATATTCACCACTTCTTGAATCTAACCAAAAAAGATATAGATATGTAGCGGCA
Organism: Bombus pyrosoma; assembly: GCF_014825855.1. Classification (NCBI taxonomy): domain Eukaryota; kingdom Metazoa; phylum Arthropoda; class Insecta; order Hymenoptera; family Apidae; genus Bombus; species Bombus pyrosoma. Next base: position 1,570,292 of record NC_057787.1, on the reverse strand, counting down.
CATGAGCTAGAGGACAATTCGAGCCACGCTGTTGTTTTGCCTCGGGGTATCAATATCGTTAGAATATACATAATGTAATAATAAACCAACTCCGGGCAAAACAATGTCGTCGCCACGTGCAACTGTCTAACAAAGGCGAGTGGAAATGTATCGGTATCCCCTCGACCAATCTCGAGCGATCAGCACACAGTTTTTAGCGAATCCGTTCGTAGCGAGCGTCTTAGCGAACATTAGCAATCTACGGTTGACTCTGTATTTATAATTATTTTCAAATATAATTGACGGTTTCAACATCGAGTAATCTCGTCATTAAACTATCACACGACCAACCATCCTCCCCAGGTATATTGGTCTATTAAATTTTAGAAAACTTGTATTGAATACCACCAAAACTTCGAACTATCTAAAAAAATAATGATAATAATAAATAATTAAAAGGATATTGAATAAATCGAATAGGAGAATCGCCGAATTTTCCAAAAAGCGTAGAGGGCGTACTCTTGCAGGGAAAGCTCAGTATTCGATAGGTGGAGCGTTGTCGAGTTTCACGACTTCTCCCTCTATCGATTCACCCCCTGGCACGCCATTACTGGCTACGCGAACCGATGTCGGCGACGCTATTATCGCTGCCCCCGCCCCTGCGCCGTATTCGCATAATTATCGGCATTAGAACTGTTGCGCAACGGCCGTTGAAAGCTTTCTCGTTGGACTTAACATACGATCGCGTAATGGAACTCATGTGAACGACATACACACGCCAATTCCAATACTCGAGAAAATACGATCCGCGGCATGTTGCACGAGCAAATGGGGAGCAGATAATAAGAAAATATGTTACGTATGAAGTACAAATACAGGAAGATTTACATTTCTTGTTGATTAGTTAATAATTACTAGACTGTGGATTTTTAAGTGTATATGGAAAGGCATATAATACGCAAACATATATAAAATATGAAAAGTATAATAATATTATAATATTTCATAAATGAGATAAATCACTGCTTAGATTCCATTTCTTGAATTATTTTTATGAAAATATAAATTTCCATAAATATTATCAACACAGTCTAATAATTTGATTTGGAATAGGAAGTTTAAAGTTTAGATAGTTTAAATAATAATGAGTTACATATGTGGATATCAATTTTGGAAAATTTCAATCTACTTGAAACTATTAATTTGTAATAGTATAAGACAGAGGAATAAATGATAATTTGGAGAGCTGTGAAATTATGTCGGGATTGGAATTCAAGTTTAAAAATGCTATTTATATACCTGTGATACGAAGACTTTTGTAGCAGAATGTAGCAGAAATTAGAAGAAGTTTTGTAATTTGATGGTGAGTGATGTCACTCCTGAAATAGAGTACAGAGTTAATTTACCATTGTCGTTTCCTGTCATTTATATTTACGTACCTGCCGATTGCACAGACGTAATCCAACATCGGTAGAAAATGTTTTAATTCCAACGGTGACGGTCACTTTCAGTATCTAAAATGAACGATTCGAATACATTCAGAATTTCTCTTATATCTGAATTTGCAATTCACTGAATTGAAGGCGTACAAGTTAGAATAAACTCTATTTGAAATGTTGTACAAAGAACATAAATGATATATAGAGTACCGTATAAGTGGCGATAAAAGCAGTCGAGTCAGCATCAATCAACCCTTTCACCGCTCGAGCCCCTCTTCAGACAATCGACATCCGCACCCTGCCGCCGCTGAAAAATAAACCGACCGTCAAACTTTTACCTCATCAGCGCGTTTTTTAAACGGAAACTTTCACTTTCACACGACGAACGTTTCAACACTCAGAAATGATCGAGAAAATACTATTTTGCGATAGGAGTGCAAGTAAAATGAAAAGTACGTCACAAACGATGGTCCGAAAAGTATCTATATCTCTAAACAAACATTGCCAAAGTTCTCGAGAACACATAAACGTATAAACAGTATATATTACAATACAAACTACAAAACCTAACCACCACATCATAGACACACAATGCCAACCGTCAAAAATATAAATTCACATAAACAGTGTATAACAATATTGAACGATTTATCATCGGCAACTTTTTATGGCTTCTGAAAATACACAAAAGCACGTGCAATTATCAGGAAAGATTGAAAGAGCAATTCTACGACGATACACCACGATTCACTATATACCATAAATCCAACTAATCTTCTCCTGAACTTCTCGAGTCCTAACCATGTTCTTCGACAACGCAGCCGTGTTTTCCTGACGATCGATGCACCATCGTGTCGCGGTCAAAGTAGAGTAGATAAGGCCCGCGCAGTTAAGTCGATCCTCCTCAACGTGAGGAATATAAAGAGGAACACCGGCTGGGCTGATGGCTGGACGGGACGTGATGGCTGAACCGACGAATAAACCAATAAACGGCGCAACCATCTGCTTGCCAGCCGGCACATCTCTGTCTCCGTTTCCGTCCCTTTCTCTCTCTCGTTCCACGGCCTTTCGTCCTCTCCATTCTTCTCCCCTCGATGGTTCTCTCTTCCTCACTGTCTCTCCCTCTCTCTCTGTCTCTCTCTCTCTCTCATACACTGTTCTTGTTCCCCCTTGCTCCCCAAGCAGCGTCGTCACTGGCAGCAGCACCATTTTATGCGATCCTGAAATGAAATCCATGCGAGAGGGCTCAGCATTCGTGGGGAACTCCCGCAGCTTTTATTCCACGACAATGAACGAAGCCATCCAGTTTCCCCCGTCTCTTTCTCTCTCTCTTTTTCACTCTTTCTCTTCTCTCTCTCCCTCACTTTCTCTTCTCTCTCTCTCTCTCTCTCTTTCGTTTGGTGAAACGCGATTTTCAGTCCGTGTCGGAATTTCCAGCGATAACGCGGGCCCCATGGTTCCTCAAAGGGACCCTCCCTACGGTTTCTATCCTCATCCCTGTAGTTTCTCTCTGTAGGGTAGGAGAGAGGCAAGTTGCATCAGGTTTGCGAAAATGAAAGTACGGGTCATAAGATGTTTGGATGGTTGGATAGATAATCGATCATGAGACTGTTTCCTATTGATGACACAGCGAGATGAAAGTTTGTGTAACTGCGATATGATAGTGTTTGATGAGGTATCTCTGTGTTGGAATTGACTTTTGCTGAGTTTTCATGCTAAATCTTTTGGAAAAGCTGCTTCACATGTTATAAGTAGGATTTTTATGCATTTGTGGAATGCAAATGCACATAACCTAAAAGTATGTATGAAATGTTTAAAATACAGGTTTCTGGCTGACTTTACCTAGCTTCCATTTTTCTGCTTATATCCATAAAAATATGAATCTGCATAATTATCCGCGTACTTATCACAGTATTTATGTGCTGGATTAAACAAGGGATTATGTTACTATATAGAATGTAATTCTACGTTACGTTTATCTTTCTCTGTCAGTGGATGATCATGGTTGATAGTGTTTTTCAATGTTGGAACTGGTTTTTATTTTTCAGTGGATTGTTTGAACGATCTGTTTCACGTATTATACGAGTGCTAGAATAAACGAGAAATTATTATATGGGATATAATTGTGGGTCACGTTTATCTTTTTGTGTTAGCTTAAACGTATCTTTAATTTGACACGATAGAAGTAATACTACACGATATTTAATACGATCTTGGAAAGGATACGCGGCAACCAGATCGTAGATCTTTCAGCGGTAAGCTGACCGAGACTATGCATTATTCATGATAATTAAACGTAACGAGACCAGGCCGACTCGTAGAATAATCCATGTATCAGGAACAAAGCAGACAACTTGTACATATTATAATAACATCTGTACTGAATATCTAACAATAAGGAAACATAACCAGATTTCAGATCTATAGCTAAAACTAACAACTCTACTTCCATTTCCTCGACAATTAAATTGAAGTTTAATAATATATGTATCGTTAAAATCGCTGTACAAAAGGTAAAGGTATAAAAAGAAATAATACTTTCTAAGAGTAAAAATCAGCAAAAGTTAAATTTCGAGAAGTTGGAACCGAGTAGCACGCTGGCCAACGAATCGAAGGTCAATCGACCGCCATTATTCCCTGCCTATTAACTGCTAAGGTCCACGATACCTGCTCTCAGTCAGGACAAGGAAAAAGTTGAACAATAGTATACACCGAGCATCCCTGTTAAACTGCTGCAATAAAACTACGCTGCATTCGTAAAACTGGACGCGGAATTCTCGGAAAATTTTCAGGGCCCCTTAATTTTGTTATTTAACGTAGTGTCAAACGCTCGTCTAAAAATACCATTCACAGAAAGCAATAAACGCGAAGATTTATTAGTAAAAAATATTTAGACTTTGTTGCTTTATGGTACTAATTTCAAACTTCGTACTGTGGAAGTTGCAAAGCAAACGTTTGAGTAATTCTCTTGAAAGAATATATTCCATTATTGACATTTGTAATCTTAAGGTGAAATGTCAGATCGTGTAAAAGTTGGAAAGAAAATTTTGGAGGAACTTGAGTAGAAAGTGTATATACCTGGTCGTTAACATTCAACATTTTAAGAAAAATGATTATTTCAAGTTTGAAATTTTGTAAGAGACTTTATTTTATGACAATTTTGGAATAATTCATTGTTAAGTAACGGTCGAAATTTAAAAAATGGTTATGAAGCAGTGTTGCTCAAAATTTATGTCGCCCTATATAATGTACGACTTCTTTAAATTTACAATTCCGATGGTAGAACGTATTTATGGTTCGCAATGGACCAATCCAAAATCGATGATAACTTTTTTATCAAGGATCGCGTATAAAAAAGTGACGGATACTCGAACCCCGGGTAAATTAACGTGCAGTTTGTAGCAGCGCGTATCGGTGTCAGTGGTGGGAATCGACTTGTGCCCATATGGCGAACTATAAAAGACTAACAAGAACTCGTTGCGAGTCCCATGGTCGAATTGCGGCGCATGACGTCACTTCTCGCGGAAACGTGTTAATTTATTGCAGCGATGCTTTAATTTCTTCATTCCAGCCGTCCGTCGTGAAATTGCGCGGAAACAGCGGGAAAGCTTTGCGGGAAAACATTGCATTAAAATTCTGTTCCGTCTTCATTAGATGCGACACTGGTTCTTAAGAAGAAATTACTAAATTCTTATGTTTCTATTCTTATCAAAGTTCGACATTTCTCGTTTGTGCAAAAATCTTCAAATATTTTACTCTACTGATGCTTTGGAACTGTGATATTATCGAGTTTGTTTAAAGAAAGAAAGAATATCACCAAGTTCTTAGATTTCCAGTTGTATCAAATTTCAAAACACGAAAGCCAGTTCGCTATCTAAGTGCAAAATCCTTCCTATACACAAGTCATTGGTTATTTTAATTTATTTCTATATAAGTATCACAAGTATAAGACTTTGTATCTTTTTTTTTTATTATTATTTATTTAAATTTTACAATTTGTCCAGTAGGACATTTGGTAAAATATAGCATGTGGATGGTTATCCCTAGCGGGGTACCATCTTCGTGTTTGTTAGGTTATATCCTTTGTGAGAGACTTCGTATCTGAATAAAAAATAAATCTAAATGTCGAACTGGTATCTCGATTTCGTTCATTTTTCATCGACACTTTTATCGCGAAATCGACAAGTCGTCACGCGAACGTTGGGGCAAGCGGATCGTTAAATGTTTTAACGGTAGGACGAGCAGCTGTACATTTCAATGAATTCACCGACCACGGTTTAACTTTCGTTGAATGTGCATCGCGCCTACGCTCATTTCCATTTCATCGGAATAAAAACAGGACTCTGACGAGATGTGGTAGCGAACGGTTGGCAGTGGCGGTCTCGCGTGTAGTTATGTTAAAATATTGAAACGGTTATTGGCTCGTATTTCAGACATGATTGCTGGCCGAAAATTGGATCGGTTATTCCAATATCCTATTTGCATGTGAATTTCAAAATTGCTTGAATTATATCCGATTTTCTTTTCATATTTCCATCAAGCGATAAATTCTACATTTGGTAGTAACAGAAATAATATGAACTAACAGTATAATGTAGAAATAATATATGGCCTTGAAAAATCTTGTGAACAGTAACAAATGGATAGTGGAAATAATTTCAAAATGGAAATAAACTTTTCTATAGGAAAAGATACGATATTTGAAACGATAAATTTAAATTTAGTAAGCACATAGTTATGAATAGAATTATAGAGTGTTGGAATGACGTGTTCAACAGAGAAACAGGTTGAAAGATTGTGAATGGTTCCTTCAATATGCAAAAATCACGATGCTTTGTATTTCCGAGGACATCGATCATCCAACAGTTTGTCATGTCATGCCATTTTTTGTTCATTCAGGTGCCAATTCACCGGACCTGCCGATATGTTTTAACTAATAACACATTCGAAGAACGGCGCCTACGGTGTAGATCGATTTCACAGTGTCAGTAAACCGATTTCAAAGCGAAATTGAGATAAAGATGCTTGAAGAATCGATTGAAATATCAACTATCCTTCGGACTCTGTTTATTTCATTTTCATAATCTGATCCTCAAGTTATTTTCGTTAAGCCTAAATTAATTTCAATTTTTAATAGCTTCAACTAAAAGCTTCAACTTTTAATAGCTTCTATTACTCTTCTTCAAATAAATTGACATTCTAAGAATCAGGTCACAATGTCCAGGGAAGAATCATCGAAAACAGTGAAATAATGAAGCCAGGACGAAGATGGACCATAACGTCGAACGTGCCGACGAGTTTAGGGATCGGTGGACTAGACGTGGAATGTGGACCGAGCCGAGTGAGTCCTTGATTGGAGTTATAGCCGGTTTGCCCTCATGCTTACGCATCTACCGAATATTGTCGTTTTCTTGAACAGACTCGAAAACGGCTCATTAAATACAGTCACGTAGGGTGTTGCGAATGTTCTTTTTCTTAGCTGGAAACTCGTTCTAAGAGAAATCATTACGGACATCATAAAGAAAATATAAGACAAAAATAAAACTATTAAGACAATACTATTTAAATTAGATATACTTATCATTCCTCCACTTGGAAGATTATGATCGTAAGATGGTTTTATTATATTTTGCGAATTTTGAAGTACTCTGCTATTACATTGGTTCACAGTTACATTCTGCAAACATGGGCAGCCATTGTTCGGAGACTCACAGCGCCACGAAAGATTAACTCGTACATTATCTTGAAAAATATCACGGATAAGTTCGGTCGTATTCGGGTCGAGCGAAGATCGACTATGATACTGCCAATAACGAAGATAATTTTGTATCTTCCTTAAGTCGAATGTGAGGAACAGATTGGCAATAATAGCACTAACTGTAAACACAATAACTTGTTATTTTTTACTTCAAAATTTCTCTCGCGTTCTATATATTTATATACAAATAAGCGTTGAAAATAACCGAACATGTGGTAGTATGCTCGTAATTGTTTATTCTTACATTATACCATATGAAGCGCATCGTGTAATATATATATTATTAAGAAACAAAAAAATGTATTATTAATCGATATATTGGGTGGGGAACTAAGTGATTGCGGATTTTGTCAATAGATAGTCTTGACACGTTCTTTTGTTTTGTCAGCCTGTTCAAAGCACTTAACCTATTGTACGTCTGACTAGATGACATCGTTAGTATCCTACGTATTCAACAATAAGCTGAAAAATTGACACATCGAATTTCGAGTACAAATATTTTAAAAACAACGTTTAGCTCTGTTACAAATAACATAAAAAGAAAGCTACAGGAAATGGATAGTGTTTCCTGAATAACGAACTAAGTAACTGAGTAACTTGTAAGAGAATGGCCACTGTAAACCGCAAAATTATCGCGCGGGGGGTGGTGGATCGATCGGGTCGGCGTATAATTCCGCGGTCACCTTTTCGTTGGTTGCGAAACGAACCGAAACTGAAGTGTGCCGCGGTTGAGGAGCAGATCGATCAGCGTCCCGCCAGATTCCGAGATGTTGGCCGAAGCTCGTGAAATCCACCACCGTCGGCGCCACTGAGCTGACTTTTCGCCTGTTCCAAATAGAAACGTAACGACCAACCGGTCCCCGATCCGACGACGACGAGATTTGACTCACCGGACTATTCATCTTTCGCAAAGATTTACAAGGATCTCGGTTATCTGGTATTCTTTGTGTCACAAGGTCGAACTTTATCGTCGAATAAATCGTGAATGCACGAGGTTGTATAAAAAATTAAACGAGCAATAGCAAAAAGCTTGGATATTTGATCTAAAGAATATATAGATTGAGTGTATAAGAACATTCACATTGGAGGTGATATTTTTTATGATTCGACTGAATTATACTTTATTATAATTAATTGATAGGCTATGAAAGTCTTAGCTACTTAATTAGCTAATGGTAATCGACTGCTAGACTATAAAAACAAATGTATAATTAGATTTGAATGTATTTCAATTAGATAAATGTTAAACACTCGTTGCTGTAGATGATTATTCACAACAATGGAATTATATTAGTTGCAATGAATGCGATATTGATTTGGTGTTAGAACAAATCGGATTTCAGTAGAGAAAATACTGTACAGTTTATATGTTAAATTTTGAAAAAACAGGTTGTAATAATAAAATATGACAATTATATACTTCCATAATAACTTAAAATAAATTCTACCTGAACCTGTAAACTATAAAATAAATTCTACTTTGATAACAAAAAATGTAATTCTTTAGAGTAAATAAACAGCCGCTATCTTCCCCAATAGGATTAAGATTTAAATGCAAGAAGTATCGATCATCGATCATATAAATTAGAGATCGTATACTCACTGGAACGAAGAACATCGGCCTTTTGATAATAGTTTCCAATACACAACTAAAACTTTGCTAGACGTTCCATCAAAATTTCCACTATGCCTGGTCTCGTCCGAAGTAAAATGGTAGCAATGGATTTTCCGCGAGTCTGCGCTCTGAGGGTTGAAAACACATGCATTAACATCGACGTAATTACTGTGACCTCTTAAGGTATCTTCGTACTCTTCTATTTCTACCAATAGAACATGCATATCATCACCAAAAGATCTGCATACAGACAAAAAACCAGAAGCAGCAAGTCATATTCGTTTCTTCGACGTATCTTCATTATTGACAATTCCAACATCAAAAGCACTATTCACTTCAAACGCGAAACCAAAAAATCAATTTACCAGCGTCGAACAATTTCTTCGTCCACCCAATGACATCCATTTTGTATCTTATCAGCACACAAGACCAGAGAGGACACCCTAAACGTCACACCACATCATTCTCTTCTCTTCCCTTAATTACACCATAAAATATTAATCACATCGACAAAATGGGTAAATGCAAATTTTTCATTACTATCAATCACCGATTTGATTATTTAAAATGACATTTTAGGGAAACGTTTGGACACGATGCAAGCACAACGCGACATTTGTCGACGATCACGGGTCACGCACAAGCGCCATGGGATGTGGATTCGGCGAGTTTGCGTGGTAGACAGCTGGATCGACGCTGGGCGTCGCCATCGTGGGGTTGAAACGAACAGTATAAAGCGGGGTGGCGTTGCTTCAGGACTTGAGAGGGGGAAGTCCGGCATAGTTACACCAGCAGACAGTGGCGTGTCCGATCGACTCCACGGAGACTTGCAGACTGTTTCATGATCCAGCCTCGTCCCTCCTCGGGCCAGGAACAGTCATTAACATAAATTGTCTTCGGTGACAGTTATATCCACCACTCTTCGCCACAGTCTCTACCAAAATAATATTAAGTCGCGGAACTTCTGCCCTCTGGAGAGGACTCATAATAAATTCGATTTTGTCAAATCTCCGTACGAATAGAACTGGATCATGTTCTGGTTAAAATATGTAACTAGGTTGTCATGTATTTTATTATTTTATGCTTCTATCGCGGAATATTATGGAATTATGACATGAATGTAATTAAGTACTTGTAATGTTAATAACTAACGCTTATAAGAATAAAATATTACGAATGATAATTTACATGAATAATTTTCCTGTAAATATCAAGTCTGATGAAAAGTAAGTAGGCACGTTGTGCATTCATTTGTGGTACCGAGAAGCTAGTGATGAAATATTATGAAATTGATGTTAAACTTGCATCAATTGCATTTAATCAATTCTACGTTTATATGATTATCGAACTTGGAATTCTCGTTGGTTTGATAACATGGCGTTTGAAATTGTTTGCCATGATTCTTGATTGTATCGTGTTCTTTATGTTAGCTATTAAACGATGCTATCGAAGATGCTTTCAGTGGCCTCCTTTGTGTTCCGTAATCAACGCGTGTCAAGAGCTTCTTGAAAGCGATAAGATTCTCTCTTGGTAGATAAAAAAAGGTCGACGAAAAAAATTTGTGCAGTGATCTTGATGCGCTGACCGGTCTGGATCGAGACCTTTTCTTCGCGATTATGCGTCGATTATGCGTCAAGAGTGGCTATAGGTTGTTACAGTTATAATTTAATTATTTGAAAGAAAACATAGAAATATTCAAGAGAAATTGAGATCTGCGAATAAATATTATTTCTATTTATGGAGATGAAGTGTTTGTAATGAAATCATAACAGATATGATAAATCGAACTGTAGAAGACCGTAAGTGCAATGTGGTATAAAATAAAAATTATATTTTGAGGTCATTTATATATCGAACAATTGTATGGTGTAGATTGCGGCATCTTGATCCTATTTATATTCCGCATTCCTTATAGCAGTAACTCGTTCGTGATAGTGACCATGACCTTGAGTTTGTCGACGTTTTCTGATGGATAGCCTTCGAAGATTGCATAGTCACGAATAGTATTCCAGTCATTGATCACTGTTGCGAGATATTCCGCTGCGATAGCGGATATTGCTCACCGTGTTTTGATCTAAAGTCTGCGAGCCTTCAGATTTCTATTTTAAAGCCACTTTTAGAATTATGTCATTTTATCTGAATGTGTAACGTAATTTTGAATAAACTTTCTCCTTTCCATTGATCAATCATGCATGGTAATAACACTTCGTTCCTTTCATCCTTAATTTTTCTCTATTCTAGTATTGAAATTAAAGAGCGTTCAGAGTAAAAATATATTTCAGAGTAAAGAAATTATTAGTTAATAAAAACATTTCCTTGACAATTGGAACTACGCTATTAATCAGAAATACTGTTTATTTTACCAATGTAGGTAATACAAAAATTAGCTCTTTAGCGATTGTATAATTGTAAACTATATTAACGTTCGTCAAAAAATCAGAAATTTTGCTACGTCGCAGACAAACAATGGTAGAAAAATAAAAGACATGCGACTTTACCGATCGTAGATGATATTGCATGGTCTGTGATCATTGGCGGGATAGACGTGACGATAGTTCGTGCCTCAAGCTGAAATACCGACTTGGAAAATATCTTACGCCCTCTGTGATTTTATACGGTGAACACAAGAAATAGAAACAGATGACTGACTCGTTCAACCACAGACGAACCTGCCTTAGGCATGATTGCACGCGTATAGTCATTATCATATCTATTCTTATCCTAGTTAATGGCTGAAGTCGAACTGCGATAATGTTGACGGTCGGTACCTATCTATCGATACAGAAATTGAATATTACAGAATCAAAATTTATTATACACATACATAAATTATACGTACATATACGTACAAAATTCTTCATAGGAGTGTTGTATATAATATAATATTTTTATAATATTAATAGTTTACTAGTAATAATTAGAGATTTTGCGGATGATGATTTTCTCAGTGATGAAAGTTATATTATATTATTAACAATAATAAATATTTTCATTACAAAAAATACATTGATCGATGAGTGCGTTCTGTTTGGTCTAAATAAATATGTGTATACCTTTATTGTAAATTATTATTAATAGACGATATAGTTTTTAATTGAACGAAAGTAAGAATTGTTACCGACGGGTTTTATTTCAAAATACAGTTCCTCTGGTTCGTCATAGTGCTGCATCTAAAAACGTGCGCTGTGATCTTCACTAACTGGAAATTCGTCTATGTATTTGTAATGTCATAAATGACATATTATGATATAATATCACGTGTACTGAAACAATCTAAATTTGTAAATTCTTTCGTAAATATTGACATAAAAATTAAATTGCTGTCATACTTACATTTACATTTATATACATCTACGTATTTCGCGTAATAAGGGGTTTGTTTAATTAATTAGAATAGATTAAAAAGTTTAGTTGCTTTGACGTAAACTTGAATCACAGACAAATATACTTAGTGCGTGAATTTTAACATTCCTTCGCCAATGTGGTGAACCCAGGTGGCCGTAGGTCACGCGTAGCCGACTCCACCCTTCGAGTAGTAGGCTTAACCAGAAAGGCCCACCTCTCGTCAACATCGCCCCCCACTTTCTCTTGACATAATTTGATTCATGATGGCTGTACGACGACTAGTGCGCCATCTTATAACGTGTCTCTGAATTGTTGAACATTTCTATCGCTTGGTACTGTAGATCACGAAGAAACATAGATCTACCATCGGCTACAAAATACATACATACCGTGCTTATAAAATGGTTATCGTTGCTTTCTTGTAGATGGCAGAATTTTTACTTCCTCTAAGTTTCAGCTTTTACACAATTTAGCATTTCTTTCAATGAGTTATAACGTTAAAGTCATCATTTAATTTCTCTAAGAATATTAAATATTTCTTATTAAACAATTATTATCATTAAATAAATTGCTGCTTTTCGTATCGTAAGATTCTTTTCACTTATTGAATTTTCAACTTCGATAACTCAAATTTAACAGTAGAAAAATTGAATACAATGTTAAATGCTATTCTAGGTAACTTTTTAATATGACATAACTTATAATTAAATTTGTAGGACATCAATTCTATCAACAGACATAACGAAAGTTTTATCATCATCTTTGTGTCAACCACATTTTTAACATTTCATACGGCGTGTTTCTCGTCGTACGTTCAAGCATTACGCAATCTCATAACAACGCTCGTCGGCCTAAACACGCGAGCACGTGTCACATCACGTTTTCAGTCTTCCTGACACCGAGCAGTTTTGTTGGCTGAAGTCTTACCTTCGTGCTCCCATGGGGCCAGTATTCTAGAACATGTAACTGACACTGGTCAGAGGAAAGGCATGGTTCCTTCCTCATTGAAACTGACGCTGACTGAATCCGCACAACACAGCAACGTCTGCCCTTTCCTTTGAATTCCATCAGAACAAACTTAGAACCATCCTTGTTGCGATTTAAAAACACCTCGATATCTTGTTTAAAATATTTCATTATTCTTTGATGGCTATTTGGCCCTCAGACGACGAAGACTGAATCAATTTTCACTCATACGGATATTTCATATTTATTACTTTCTTTTAGGTTGGCAACTAAGTGATTTGGTCAGTACCACCTAATGACAAAATCCGCAATCACTTAGTTGCCAACCCATAAAATGTAACATAAGTTATATTTGCATATCACAATTTTCTCAAATAATACGAAATTTTACCTTTTAGGTTAATGTAGTTATCGCAATGGTGTAAGAAGCCATCTTAACCTATGGTTACGATCAGATCTGGGACTAAGGTTAAAATTAAAAATTCCATTACTTGATCATGTATACCAACTGAAAACCATAAATTTGGTTTATAGCTCAGAAAGCCAATCGTAAGCAAAATTCACAAGAGTGGAACGATACTCGAAGCCAACGAGTTAAAATATTCACTACGCATTAAAATGGAAACTTTATTTATTCACATGAGCGTTAAATACGAATCGAGAAATCCTAGATTAAAAGGATCAAGGTCTTGAAACGCAGAGCGTGGCATTTTAGAAGAAGACACGTAATATTTCGCAATGTAAGAGTGGCTGCCAGGCGACGCTGTGTCCCGAAACGAAAACCGTGGCACAGGCATAGTTATAAGAAATGAAAATCGATTAATCCGCAGACAAGTTCTCCCACAGTTTCTCAACGAGTAGAAGTAGAAGATTCAGGTTCGCTGCCAAGATTCCGGTGACTGGAACACAACGACAAGAAGAAGCGGCATGACAGGCCTGGTCGGAAAGACGCGACAGCTCCGACCCAGACCACGACAATAGCAGTCGGCGTTGACACTTCGATAACTCGTGAATCAATATAGGAAAGAGAGGAAGGCTTTCTTAGAAAAATGACGATAGAATGGACGCAGTTGTTCGCGGCCCCCGCGCTCTTCCCCCTCCTCTTTCTTCCACGCGTTCCGAAGCTGCTGCCAAATCTCAGCCCGTCACCGGCCCGCGTGATTGATATCTACTTCGTCTCGTACGCGGCCCTTCCCTTTATTCCCTCCGATTCCCACCGCAGTCCCGAGGAGAAAACTATTCCCGTTCGCGCTTTTGTTTTAAAACGAAAGCGCCAACTCGATTTCACTCGGTTAAGGGTAGCTCCCGTGTCTTTTCTGAATCGTAGTTCTTCAAATCGAGACTTCAAATCGATTGAATATCGATTCCTCGATTTTACAATTTGTGGTTCTGCAAGTTGCATTCGGAGATTCGGAGTAAGGTTAAGTCGTATGAAATTTTTGTGCATCGATCTATCTTGTCTTCTCTCGATTTAATCTATTTACTAAAGAGAAATAAATTTCAAAATAAAATACGTGTTTTAGATAGCAAGTTATCTACGATAAGAGTCTGATCTGAAAATCAGAAAGAACATGGAGACTATTTATGAAAACCTCATAATTTCTTCAAACTCTGCAACGCGTTCTCTTATTCTCCGATGTAAATACTATCGTTCCATCGTATCAATTCATTTCACAAACCGGTAACTCTTTTCTCGGGTCAGTAGCTTTAGTTATGTTAAGAAACATAGACCAGACCGCGAAGGTTTCAACGTTCCATCCTCATCATCGGTACGAACGCAATCCTCGGGACGACGTCGACAGGTTAGGCGATGGAGTGCTAGTCGAGTTCCGCGGCCGTCACGTCGCAGTGACGAGTGCCCTCCCTCTGCATCCCCCGACACTCTGGCAGGCCATCGAACGGGCCAACAACCTAACGTCAGGCAACGCCACCTACAACCACCCTCAGAGGCAGAGGGCCCTCCAGGTTCTCCAGAACCGCGGGCTCACTCCCCCCTTTCACTCTTTGCTTCTCTTCTCTTCTCTTCTCTTCCCTTCTCTTCTCCTCTCTTCTCTTCTCTTCTCTGCTCTGCTTTGCTCTACTCTTCGTCCGCTGTTCGTTCCTTCAGCCACGGCCGACTAGTAGTCGAGGAATTCGAGTTGCTATAAATCTCCCTTGACGGGCGCGATGCCAGAACGCCGTGGGGGGAGGGGGAAACGTGGGTTACGGAGGGCTACGAGCGTGGAGGAACGGGTGCCGATAGGATGGGCAGACGAAAAGGGAAGGGAACGCGCTTCAGCCGCACCAGGAATTGTAATAGTTTTGCTCGCCAGGGTTAACGCAGCTTACAAATCTACCCCGCTATGGATAGAAAGAACTCGAAGGTCGCCACTTTTCGCAACTCCTCCCTTTCCTTGTAATACTCTGTCCGCTGATCGCTTTTGTTAAGCTCCGGTCACCTGTGTCCATGCGAACGTGTTTCTATGAGTTTTGAGGGCAGAAGTTTGGATGAGATTGAGGAAGATGGTTATGGTATCTTTTGTGATAGTTTTAATAAAGCATTGATTAATATGTCATAATAATTCTACCGAAAATTGCACGGTATAAGAGTAGCATATGATTACTTCAGTGTAAACTTCGGCGAAAGAAATCCTTGCTAAATAATTTTCCAGTATATTTTCTACCATTGTTATAATTCTTTTGGTTATGACCTTAACTACTAATTTCCTGATTTCTGCCATTCGCGGGTTTACATTTTTATTAATTCAATTAGAGCTTAGTTTACTCGTCTGTAGAGTGTTCAATATCGACGTATTTTCCCCATGTAAATACATACTTTTATTATTACCAATTTTTTACATTACACCAACTCCTAATTTCCTGACTTCTGCCATTCGCGTGTTTACATTTTTATTAATTCAATTAGAGTTTAGTTTACACATCCCTAGAGTTTTCAATATCGATATATTGTGTTGGCAACTAAGTGATTCCGGATTTTGTCGTTAGGTGGTATTGACAAAATGTGCAATCATTTAGTTGCCAACCTAAAAGAAAGTAATAAACATGAAATATCCGTATGAGTGAAAATTGATTCAACTTTCGTTGTCTGAGGGCTAAATAGCCAGCTTTATACACCAATAGAAGGTTTTTACACCATTGCAATAATTACATTAACTTAAAAGGTAAAATTTCGTATTATTTGAGAAAATTATGGTATGTAAATGTTATTATAGGTTGGTAACTAAGTGATTGCGGGTTTTGTCAATACCACCTAATGACAAACTCCGCAATCACTTAGTTGCCAACTCAATATTTTTCCCATATAAATACATATTTTTATTATTACTAATTTCCTACATATTTCAGTGTATATATTCAACAGTGTGTGTTGTGTATCGATCTTTGTTTCCTGGTAGTCGTCTAATTCTTCATAATAGTACACCATTAAGTAGAAAACGCGAACGAGCTACAATTCAATGGGGCTATAAGTCGCTCGCGATGAGGGTAAAATAGCAGCGAAAAGTTTGCAGGTGTCGAGCGAGTCGTCGCGGCACGTAAGCCAACAGACGGGTCCCGAGTTCATCAAGTAAGTTGAATTGAAGAAGGACTTGTTTTCTTTGGCTGCGATCTGGTCTTCCGATAAGGCGGTCGTGATTCGACCGCCGCTCTATCTCCTAATGACCCCGCGGTGAATTGCGGCCACCTTTAATTTGCCGATGTTACGTCGATAAAGTTTCCTTTCGACCATGGAAGCCTGCATTTCTCTGTTGCTTGTAAAACAACGATAGGAACATCGTTGACACGACAATTTCTCTTCTCTCGTTTATCTAATCTTATTGTAGTCCCTAAATTTTTCACGTTCCAGTCTCGTTTTAGTTTCAACGAAGAAAACGACTTACCGTACGAATTCCATATTTTCTTCCAATTTAAGAAACTCTTTATTGATAGAAAAATACGATACGATCGAAAATGAGCCAAAGGAAGCAACAAAATTATACCTTTGCTGCTGCTAAAAAATGTTAATTTCTTTCCAGATGCTGCCGTATCTTTTAAATAAACATTTACCGAACGATCCAAGGAAACAAGGGAATAATTTTCGTTAGAAAATCCAGTAACGCCTTACGCTTCTTTCGCCATTAGTATTACCAATAGTAAATTTTGCGAGAAAGTTTGCAAAGTAACGGAAAATTGGTACTTTTGATTTACGGTCCGAACACTTTTGCTCGATATTTGCCACAAGGTCGTGGGAATACATAAAAACCGATAGTAGTACAAAAGGAAGGGTTGTCATTTGCATTTGCCACGAGTGACCCTTTTCAGGCTCTCAACGTCCATCCATGGAAAACGGAAATCAATTTGATCCGCTGCGGACCGCTTGCCAAGATTCTGTACACAACTTTACACTTTACGAAGTCTGGAAAATATTTCAAAATTTTCCGACTAAAACAGGGAAATGTTCTTCGATCATAACCTTGAAGATATAATAAAAACAACAACATAAGAATACAAATACTTTTACGGACCATAACATTTCCATCCTTTTAATATTAAATAATATTAAACCATGGAAATATCGGAGATGTTAAGGTATTGTTTACAATCGCTAACAATTCTATTTTAATTAATTATTTAATTTAATAAATATTTTCCATAACCGCAGTATATTAAAATACGTATTTTTAGTCACCGGACATCAAACTGAGAAGACGAAGAAAAATGTGCTTATCGCGCTTCTTCTTTCCTGAGATCTCCGAACGAGACGTTCTAACTATTAACACTTCTTGCGCAATAGTAACGACGGCCTTCGTTTCCCATTAAGAAGCACGGCAATAAACAGGAGAAAAAGTGTTGGTTAAGACAGGAAGGTAGAGAATTGATAGATCGAGAGGGGTCCAGAGGCGGTAAAACGCGGTTGTAAATCGGATTCGCAGCGGGACCGTTATCCGAACCGATGTTACTGAACGGTACTTTTCTCCAAAACGGAGTACCGTCGCTGTATAACCGCGGCTTCGGGCATAAATCAATTAAATTATAAATTACTATACAGAAGTTGAGCAAAACGACCACCTGTTGAGGACAGCAGCAGAGAGAGAGAGAGAGAGAAAGAGAAGGTAGAAGCGAAAAGGGGCAAGTAAGGGGGGTGGCGGTGGGGAGGCCAGCTATCTCGTAAATTCTCCGCTCCTGCCCCGCTGCTGTATCCATGTGTAGAAGTGTTTACTCCTTACTTCCTTTCTTCTTTCATCGTGATCTCCTTCTAGAAAGTTATTTACGAGCAGCCTATTGTTGCCACCTGTGTTACGAATGGCACGCTAATTGGACTGTTGCGTTTGCCGCCTTTGTTTCATTTACGTACGACGAGTCGCGCCTTTAAATTAACTTATACATAGCGTTTTTGTCGATTTAAAATTGAGTGACAGGTTAATTCCGTGAATGAATACTAATGATTCGTTGATTGATGAACATTGTAATCTATTAGGGTAATATATGGCTTTAAATATAGTTTTTTCAGTGATTGACAGTGTACGAATGTTGACCGAGAACTTTACAGAAACAACTGTCTGTGACAATCATCTTTCATCGAATCACTTTCCCGTCAAAGAGTTGCTACATTACAAGAGACTCGTAACGTAACTCGCTTCATCTTCCAGGATATTAAATTTCAATTTATTTCACGTGTTGAAACAGAACAAAAAGAAGTAGTTTCCTAGAAGACATGAAACGAACTGATAAGAAAGTTTGCTGGAAAATATTTTTACATATAAATACGTACATGTAAATTCTTTTTTGCCAACAGAGTTCAAATTTCCAACTCTCAAGAAGGTCGTTTATGTTTAAGCTTTGACGCGGATTTGCTAGATAAGCGTATAATTGGGAATGCGAAGAAAGTAGTAGGTAGGGACATTGAGAGCTGCCAGGGATGATTAATTCTCGGCAGGAAAGCGCCAGACCCTTTGGAACTCGCTTGTAGCGCCCGCTCCACCCCGTCTTCTCTACCATTCCAACAGCCCCAACCACCGTCACTTCGAACCTCCTCTTCGCTCCTCGCGTACACCCGACAACCCATACCCTCTTCAACCCTCTGAGCTGCTCTTACCACCAAGCAGACTTTCTCGTTTCGTTTGTTCTCCGGCCGTGTCATTCGTTATTACATCGTAGAAACTCGCGGATATTTGGAATTCCGAGTGACGTCTAAAGGCCTCCCTCGTTGCTTTAACCGGTAACCCGGCTTCTTACCGCTTCCGCGGCTTCTTTGTCTGTCTTGACTTCTTTTTTCTTGGCCTGCCGCACCAATTTCCCATTATTGTTAGTCCTTCTGTCATTTTAACGCGAAGGTTTCCAAATGATTCTTTTAGGACAAGGACGTGTCTCACTATAAGTTTGATAGCGGATTGATAGCTGGGTTATTGTTGGATTAATGTGTTTCTTTAATGAATGTTTCTAATTAGTAACGAGATTAAATCGTTTACTATGAGTTAATCAAAGAATCTTGAAGATTTTATTGGTAGTTTGAATATTTAAGGGTCTACAATAAACGGCAATTCACTAGTTAAATAATAAACCAGAAGTTGACTTTTATTGTTTTAATATTTAACGTTCCATTAGCTAAATAATGGAGTGTTGATCTAATATTTGACGTGTTATTAGTTAAATAATGGGAATTCAGAAGTCAAAATAATCTATGTATTTTCGAACGCAATGGACTGACGAAGGTCCATAAAATTTTACAGCTGGAGTTTATCATCTTCCATGATAATCCTTTATTTCGTATAAATTTATCAATTTATTTATCAACAACTTGTAGACAAGATATTTACGCTGGGTGCGTATGTGTAAGTTAGAAAGATGCATCTAAAGTAGATATAGATCAGTGCCGAGATGTTGACTGATCTGTAGTCATTGAATCAATGCGGAGATGTTGACTGACCCAAATTCGATGAACCAGTGAAATTCGGTGACGATGCTGTCGCAAAGAAAAGCTCTTGCTCGGTGGAGACTGCCCCATCACTGGTCGCTTGCGGGTGGAATCCCAGGAAAAATGGAAAACTTCACGTTTCCCCACTTTTTAACTGATAGAGCAATAGCCATAAGGAATCTCCTGACTCGAAGATGTTCTATGCCAATTAACGGCCTTAACGGCAAATCTAAAAGCTTCGTTTTATGACAGTTCCTTAGGATTATTGCGGTCCGCTTAATTCTATGTGCACAGTTAGTGGCCGTCTCGGCCGTAAAAAGTCACCGGATGTAAAAATATGAAAACGCATATATATATGCGTTCATAACCTAAATTGAATGGTCGTACGAGAACGCATATATGCGTTCATAACCTAAATTGAATGGTCGTATGAGAACGCATATATGCGTTTATAGCGCTTAAAGGTTAAAGTACAAAATCGCGCTCTTCTATTAGGTTAGCAACTAAGTGATTGCGGATTTTGTTATTAGGTTGTATTGACAAAATCCGCAATCACTTAGTTGCCAAGCCAATATCAGTGCACAAAGCTTCCACCATGCGTCTCCTTGTGGAATAGAATCGCGAGGGCCGTGTATTCTGTTTTCCCAGCAGCGTGTTGGTAAAATTTTTCCCCGGGCGTCTGAACGAGTAGAGAACGCGAGCGAATCCGGCGTGGGGCCGTGGACGGGGCAGGTTTCTGCCGTGGTCTGCTTCTCCATCAACGAAGCGGGTCCGTGTCTCGCGGGGAGTGCTCGCGATATCGCAGCTATTTGCATAAGGCTATCGTCTTTCCTTTGTTGCGGGTTCGCCTCCCACATACGTGGCGAGGCTGTCACTCAGCTCTCGGGCCTCTTTCCACGGCCCGGCCTTCAGTCACATCAGCCGCGGATCAGGGGCTTCTCTCTATCTATCTTGTCGTCTTCTCTTCGCTCTCTTCGTCTTTCCTGCTTTCTTTCGTTCCCCGCCGCCCTGCGCCCTTCTTACTGTTCCGCTCGTCCTCGTTCGTTCGATTTCAAACCTCCCTACGGCAGCAGAAGACCGTACACCCTGTCTTCGCTACCTTGCCTGCATTCCTGCATACAATTACACGGGGCTGCGCTTATGCATTTCGTGCGTAACGTGCGTTGTAGCCGGACTCCAGCGAAGCGAAACAGTCCCTGCGTCGATTTTTGGCTCGAGTTACGCGTTTCGTTGGAAGTATAGCAGATGGAGATGATACGGTGAGATCGAAAACTCTGTCACCGGTTTAGGTTTACATCTGCCAATGTTTGTAACAATCTGTTTGTATTGGTAGGGCACGGAGATTCGTTTAGGGCAGGACAAGTTAACACTTTGACTGCCACGTCAAAATCACATGTTATATACCGGGTCTTGCTTAAATTCAGCATCTAACTTATCTACAAAGTATCTGTGAGAATATCCTGAAGATAATTTCAAGGCCATCAATTCAGTTTTGCGTGTCAATATCTATTTCTTATGTTATGTATATGATGTTTTAAGCGACATCAAGACGAATCTTTAGTAACAATAGAAATAATTGAACACTTTGAAATCACATGTTTCGCCGAGGACGCCATGGGAGTATTTTATTATCCAAAGCATATAATGACAAAATAATAATAAATTGATGATGTAAGACAACGTTCTTTCCCAATGGATCGTTTATCTTATTGGTGGCCACGGGTGACCACCGTGGCGCCTTGCTAACAGTTGATAGCGACATATTATAACGAGGCTTCGTTTATTTCAACAAACCATTCGCATTCGTTGTTTCGTCGCAAGCAAAATGTGCAGAATATATTGTTGAAACGTGTGGAAGATATTAGTTAACAGTATTTGCTCATTCTATATATAATAGTAAGGTATGACCACGGGTGACCACCGTGGCGTCACAGGAGAAACCGTGGGTCATATATGACGCACGTGACAGTCAAAGTGTTAAAAGCAATTCATCCTTCATCCTTTTTTGTAGTATATGTAAAAAGATTTGTCTCCTTGCAGAGCACAATGGTTGTATATTACTTTTCATTTATATTTTGAAAGCTCCTGTAATTATTAAATATGAACTTTTCGTGTGTTCAAATAAATAGAGTTCTACTGAAAGGTTCATTGTCAACGTTAATTATAAACATCCAAGCACATTTCTCATATCTACAATTCAAAAAAAAGATGACTCTTATCAATAAAAGATGTCAACGATGAAGGAAGCGATACAACGTCTTTAAAGGAATGATTTTTTAGTTTAGTTATAAGGCGAGTGAAGTTGAAAAATAACGTTATCCTAGTTCAGGTTCCCAGGGAAGCCTTCTATAGGACAGGTAATTTAAAACACACGGAAAGTCGACTCCTGTGCGGATGTTTTTTATGAGTATCATAGGCTGTAAAAGACTATGTTTAAAGTGGTCATGGAAAATCGTGTTTTTCGAGCGTTTCACCGTGCTTCCAGCTACTTTTCTACTTTCTAACGTTCCATCCATGAATCCGAAAGTCCTGAAGCTAAAATTTAATCGCAGGACGTTGTCCAATTAATTACGCACTTTTTATCATCATCGAATAAATTGTTTCATCGCCAAAGAAATTTCAACATTTATCAGAAACATAATAACGAGAAAGTTACTACCCATTTCATCAACTTTCCACTAAAAATCATCAACGATTTTTTCTACTAGTTAAATCTTAAGACTTTATGGTCTGAGTCACATATGACGCTTTAATTCCTATTATACATCAGATATCGAGTTATGATTTACAAATATAGAATTATTTTTATTCCACTTGATATTTAGCATAAATTCTATGAATCTGAAATTCTATGAATTTTTTTATTACTTCCTACTATTTTATCATAAATCTCGTATGGCATCATACGTATACTATAACCTAAAATACTAAATTAAATTACAATTTCTTTCTATTTCTACAACGTGTAAACGTAACGAGTATATGCGCCGATATTTGTGAATTTAGTTCATCTGAAGGAGAAAACCAGAACATTCAAAGGCTGCGAAAAAAGTAAAGTATGTTAATTACAATATGGCTGACTTTCAGTGGACCGGATTGATATGAAAATGTTGTAATAAACGCAACCGGTAGCCACGGGTGGTTGCATCGTCGCGTACATGTCGATGACTATCTCGCGGACCGATGACGAACTGGGTAACTCGGTCAAACCCACCGGCTCCGCGGGGATTTACATACAAATTGAAGTGGCGCGCGAGAGAAGCATCGATCGCGCGCGAATGCGAATATGGTAATCGGCTGAAGCTGCAACGTTAGCCATCGATGAGTTCGGGAAACGTGCCCGGCAAATTGAATTAGGTTGGTCCCTCGTGTCACGAGACTCGTCGCGTCTTCCACATTGGTTCCCTTCCCGTTTGACTCGACGCGTCACGATCTTCCTTCCGATAGAAAATATCCTTCGTTCTTATGTGAAAAGAGAAAAGGAATTGTTATAAATACAATTAGAAATACAAAGCATGGATTAATAATGCAGTATAATAAAGTTCAATACATTAATAATAAATTGGAAAGTTTTACTAACGTGATGAAACTTTCAAACTACCCGAACATTTGTGTACTGTGTATCACTGTTTTTCTGGTTCTGTTGGATATGCGTTTCCGAAGGTTAGAAGTTGATGACGTCATAGACGCAACGGTTAGAGTATTCTGAGGATAGAATTACACAGGATAAAAATTTCATATCAAATATGTCTTTTTATAATTTACATATTTGTTCGAATGTTAATGTCACTTGAAAGATATTTGGCAAGAGGAGAAACGTTTCTGTGTATATTTCAGTATTTTTTAAATATATTTTTATGTATTCAGTATCATTTTATGAATTATTTCCTCCTGCGTTCTTTGCCACATTTTCAAATTGTATCTTCCTTTGGCCAGAAGAAGTCTTAAATGTAGGAAGAACGCAAAGAAATCGTTATCGTGTATTGTATTAACATGAAATAATCGCTGGTCAAAATGAAAGCAGTAGGATTGTATAAGCATCATTTACAGATAATACAATATGTACTAAATTCTACATAGACAATATGAATATGTAGTGGTACATGAGTCAACGGAGGATTCGAATCGGGAGAGACTCACAGTGTTGTGCCTTGAAGTGGCAACGTTGTTTTGGCTCGCTAGGCTTAAAGGTAAACAAACTCCGAGCAAAACATCGTCTTCGTTACTTGTAATCGTACACCGGAGATACGTTTGCAGTTTTTGTAATACCACGGATCCATACGAATAGACGAACGTGCTCTCTAGGACGACCATTGTAACGAGTTTATACAGTCGACTAGCTAACGTACAGTTGAACAGTAGCATTGAGCGAGCGATGATTACGACTGGCACACACTATCTCTGTACTTGTATTTAAATGATTTTTATATACTCTGTACTTTAATAAACTAACACTTATAATAAACCACCTCATTAGGTAAAACGGTCTGTGTATCTTCGTTTAATTCAAAAATTGATATCTAAACGTTTAAAATTATTGATCTTTTGAGTGCTCACAATTATTGACAAATCTAAAAGACCGGCATGCGCCATCTCTGTACTTGTATTTAAAATGATTTTAATATACACTGACTATTACAATTTTATCACTCGTCTCTTTATTAAATTAACACGTATAATAAACCAGCTCATTAAGTAAAACGTTTTGCGTATTTTTGTTTAATTGACCTCTAGATGTTACGTTTAAAATTATTAATCTTTTGAGTGCTCACAATTATCGACAAATCTAAAAGACCGACATGCACCATCTCTGTACTTGTGTTTAAAATGATTTTAATATACACTGACTATTACAATTTTATCACTCGTCTCTTTATTAAATTAACACTTAAACGTTATAAACGTTTAAAATTATTAATCTTTTGAGTGCTCACAATTATCAAAAAACCTAAAAGTCTAACATACCGAACGAAGAATACACAACCAATGGAACCACACAAATCAATAATTCTCCTTTAGACTTATAGTATATTTCAATATTATAAACAAGCACCAAAACATCGGAAACTTCTTCATAACTCTATATATACCTCACAATCTCACCTATCGAACTGAACGATTCTTTATCTCTGAACCTGCATCGAATCTACCGGAAGCCTCGGTCCTTCGACCCTTCGATCCAATGCATCGACTATCGCTTGCGAATTTTTTCAAAAGCGGGACTCGATCCGCGATACCGGGGCGTCAAGACAAGTATCTGCGGACGTTATGGTTGGACAGGCGATCAAAAGCTTGTCCGGAAGGGGGCGCACATCTCATCGGCTGGCAAAAAGCGCAAAAGGAGAAACTGGAGGTTCGAGAGCAGGATAAGCGGGTGTTCCCCGTAGCGTGCTGATACTCCACCGGTGGATCGGCGAAGATCGTCGAGTTTCGTTGGCCAGAGGAAGAGTTGCGCCTGGTGTCCGTCCGAGTCTCTGCATCTGTGGAGTGGAATGGACTCGGCGGAATGGGACGAGGACGGAGGCCGCATTAATAAAACATTAAGGTTTTGTAGACGATGTATCGATGTAGTGTTTATATTATCTTCTTTGATGTCGACATGTGAATTGGACAGATTTGTTATTCAGACTCCGTACATAAAAGTGGTGAAGTCTTGCTCCGCTCCGTTTGTGGACAGGGGACGCGGCCACGGACGGACAAACGGACGAACAAACGCGACGCGGACGGACGGACGGACAGACGGACGGGCTCTACCTCCTTCGTCTCTGACTCTTTCTCTCTTCTTGGTCCCTGCGTCGCCTGTCACTCAACCGATCGACCGCTGATGGAAGGAGAAAGGGCCGCGGGATCGAGGGCCGCCTTTCTGACTCGCCGCGGAAAAACTCACGCTGCCGATCGAGTTATCGAACTTTTCCAAACGCGGATCATCTTGCCGGTGTCTTAGCGGGAGCCTGTTAATGGCTTTCCGGCCACATCGTGCCGCTTTAGAGAATTGCGATACTTTTTCGCCATAGACGTCTGCCTTTCGCATCACAATTCTCTCATTCGTTTGCTTCGATTTATGGCTCGCTGTTTCTATGACGAGTTGTCACGTAGTTATAATCACTTTACGAGAACATTCTGCTAGTACGAGACTTTACCATTAACGCGTTCGGAATAAAACGTTATTCACGGATTGTGCTTTGTTCTTTGTATTTTTGTACAATAACTCAGATATATTTTTATTATAAATTTTAATATCACATGCTTCTATTACTTTTTTAATCTATGGCAGCACTCGACAGCAAATACAACCGGACGACACCAACTAGTGTCGAACGACGGCAGCGCAGTGGTTAGCGCCTTAGGTTACGAACGTTCGGGACGCGGGACAAATCCTGGCGAGCGTAGTCCGATTTTTATTCCGCGATACAAAAATGAGAAGAAAAGCAGCAGTGCCCCAGCAGCGACATCTCTACACCAGCAGCAGAATCTATCTCGGCCTCTCTATGCACTAGCAACTACAACTATCGCAATCATAACACCTCAAGTCGACTACTATAGTTACATACATCAATATAAATCCTAATTCGATTTAAAGCGTGACACGCGTGTGACGTTGAATGTGTCGAACAAAGGTGCCCGGTTTATCAAAATTAGAAAGAAATTCGACCTCCACGAATATAACGATCGTACGAAAGATGTTCATTTCTTGATACAAACTCGGTAACATGGAACAACGACTGTAACAGAATAATAACTCAAGTTCATTGCACGAGGCTAGAAGGGCTAACGATTGGCGCTCGTCTGAAACAAACACCGGGCATTCCCTGTGGTTGCACGCGCGACGAGCACGTCTCCGCTTTATTCCCAAGGAACGTGCGGTATCGATACTCGTCCCTCTCGAGAGCTCTCCCGTCGTGTCCCCTACTCTGAACTCGGCACCGTGATCCCGAACCTTGACTCTTCATTAATCACCGCGCGGTATCAATGACTGACTGAGTGACTGACGCCAGCCCAGAGGTATTATATACCTACGGCGTTCCGCGCCAAAC
This sequence comes from Bombus pyrosoma, assembly GCF_014825855.1. Taxonomy (NCBI): domain Eukaryota; kingdom Metazoa; phylum Arthropoda; class Insecta; order Hymenoptera; family Apidae; genus Bombus; species Bombus pyrosoma. Next base: position 1,543,264 of record NC_057787.1, on the reverse strand, counting down.
GCTTCACGCTTTCTGCTACGAGTTTTCCCGGAGACGAGGCTCGCTTACCCACCAAGAAAAATCCTACCTCGAAATCTTGCGAATTTTCTACCGTTTCATGTAAACCACTTTGCTTCTAGCGTTTAACGAACACATGGGGATTTCTTTAGGTTTTTACTAGCAAACGTGATGGCGAACAGCGTTTACGAACAGGACGACATCTGTAAGATGTGTTGAGACACATTTTGCGATTTTATAATTGTGGTATTTTTTTAAATGTTATTTGTCATAATTAATGGTCAGGATAAATAGTTTGAAGACTATTTTTGACAGAGTCAGAAATGAACAAAGATATTTTATAATATGTGGTTGCTAGGCTGTGCTCGTGAGAACTTTGATCTAAATGCCTGAGAGACCATTAAAAAGAATCTGGACACTTGTTTATTATTGATACGATGTATTTTATTCTTTATAATCGTTTTATGAGATTAAATTGATTTGCAAAAGCCAACATACGATAATGAAACTGTTCTTTGTAATTATCAAACCTTGTAGAATTATATTGTTACTTGACAAACTCTCTGTCATCGAATTCTTTCATCGCTCTATTATGCTAAAATTCGCGCTCTGTTATTATCATATTTATGAGTAGTAGTATCACGAACACGTCTTCAAACAGTGAAAATACACTATTACCCGTTCCTCGACTAGACGAAGAGTGTAACGAACTCGTTAGACGAGGTTTCAATGTCGATAATCATCGACTATCAAATTACCAAAGTCCTTTACGACTTTCGATTGAACCATCAAAATGAGAGGTTGGTAGAAATGAAAATTCTACGTTTGCCAACGAACACTCTAGTTAATGACTATCATGGATTCATGCTTGTCCGCGTAATACCGGCCACGGATCCAGCGGAAAGGAAGGGATCGATAATTCGACGGCGCCATGCTCGTTTTATCCTTCGATCCGTGCGGTCTATCGTTACAATCTGGACAAGGAAAGTCACGATCGTCGAGTAGGCGAAACGTACAGCGTGAGGAACCGGTGGTGGATTGAAACTTGCGCTGTCATCGTCGGTAGCATGGTCAAATCGTAGGATAAACAGAAAGAGAGAGAGAGAGAGAAAGAGAGAAGCACTGCTCGAAGCACAGATCGTGACTTGCGTTCAGTCCTCTTGTCTCTTGTTGTCTCCTTGTTACCCGACTCCTGTCCGTTTCGGTAGTTTTTGAGGGTGTGAGGCTGCTTTATCACGCGCGACCTCCCGCTGTTGTCACGCGATCTTATCGCGCTACTCGAGTGGATTCGACCGCTCACGATCGCCGATCTCCACCAGTTTCTCGATCCTTGTCCTTCGAATTACGTCACTGTAGCATACAAGTGGTGCTCGTGGGTAGAAAATATTTTTTATCCAATTTATTTTACGAATGGTCGATATTGAAGAAATAAAAGGAACAAAGCAGGTAGCTGAAAACGAAATTATTTTTCACCGCCGATCGACCACCGATCGGATACGCCCGATTACTGTCATCGATGCGATCTCTTATTAAAGAAGGCAATTATTTGGCTCGTTTCAATGTTAACGGGTAAACTATTATTTTCTGATGCGGCGAAATATAATCAGCCAGCCTTGTTATCGATAATTACGGATAATTCACAAGCTCTCGGTAGATGGAACCGTTGTTCCGTACGATTGAAATTAAAACTCGTCAAACGTGTGGCCAATTAGAGGACGATCCATCTACACATACCGAACGTTATTATAGTCGAAGAAAAATGCGCGTGTACACGCGTGCACTGTATCCGATAACCTTTGGGCTGGGCATCGCTCGATCTTTCGACTCGAATGTTATCGCGGCCTGGAATTTCAGCAACGGCTGGCCTCGTCCTATCGCCCGTAATTGTAAACATAATAATTATCGTTTTACGAGCACGCCGTAATTAACACAATTTTTATGCGTTGCGTCGTGTTATTCCACCGATTAAAAGTAATTCAGGATTGCGTTATCGGACAGTTAAGTCGCTCGGTATCTCGTAATGCGCAACAATTATTGTTGCACTCGGAGGGAAAGTATTTTTTTCTTTAAGCGACGTTAATATTTTTCGTTAACCAAAATGTGCAGAGTTTACGAGTAAATATGGCCGAAATTATTTATGTGTTGAACCTTGAACGATTTCTTGCTTCTGTAATTGTAGGTTATGATAGCTTTTAGAAGCCATAATTAGTAGTTGGATGAATTTAATATATCGGATTATCAGGTAATGAATAACGACCGTATGTTTCTGTACGTCATATCATTTAATAATTACAATTTAAATTATATAATTATGCGACCTTACACGTACGGTGCTCTAGGTTACGTAGATGTATTAAGTAGGTATTTTTAGTTAGACTATTACGTATATTACATGGAATGAAGTAACATTTGAGTTGACGCTACACGAACGTAATACTTGAGCTTAATTTAAAGTGGAGAACGCATCCTTCGCACCTGACGAGTAAATAGGCTTCTTCTTCTTCGCTTCGTTGACCACTGTTTCTTTTCATCCTCGATTTCTACGGAGTCGGCGACGCGTGTTTACCGAACGACGCGGTCGACTTGAAGAAAGTAAAACGACGAACGTCGAAAAGACACGCGTTCCGCGTCTCCCATTCACGACGGATTCTTTTCCCTTAAAGAGCGCGAAAAACCGAACTCTGCATTCATAGGTACGGAACGTGTTGTGTACGACACGCGGCGTGAACAACAAAAAAAAAAAAATAATAATAATAATAACGAAACAAATAAAATACAATATTAACACTGGACCAAGTCATTAGCAACAGGCTCACTCTCAATAGAATAATAGCAATAATGTCAATAATTTCAATAATCATTGTAATAATATTAATAATAATAATAATAATTACTATTATAATCCTCACTATCTTTTTCTTTAAATATTCCTATATAAAGTACCAGGCGATAACGAAAGATTCTGCAACATAGGAAATATGCTTCGATTCGTTCTTCGAACAACTTGTATCCTGCATCTGTGCCAGATATCACAAACAATTACGTTTCACGAAGCACGGATACATCATTTTTTGTCGCTTATCGACTGCAAAAGAACTGGAGGAATCGGCTCGTTCGTTAACGCCTCGTACGATAATAACGTCGTTCAATATTGTGTTGCCGTATATTCAATAGCTATGTACAATTCAACATTATAGCCTACACTTACATCTCTCTTTCCGCCTTGTTCGCTTTCACCTTACATTTGTAATCTTTCTCTCTCTCGCGCTCTCTCTCGCTCTCTCACTCACTCTCTCTCTCTCTCTAAATATCGATAATATATACTTTTTTAGATCCCTGTATTCTTCCGAATTTGCTTCGCATAAAGTTACGCAGTTCACGACATCTTACTAAGCACGGAGCGACTGCTAGCTGTTTATCTTATTTTTTTCCTCGTTTAATTATAGCTTTTCTTTTTTTCATGTCTTCGTATCACAAGATAAACCAATTAACGCGAGCGCGCGAACGTGCGCGCACCACGACCGCGAACACATTATCTAAATTCATTTATACACCTGCCGTTTTGTTCGATTAAGTAGAGGAATCTTTCTATTCCACTTCCTCTTCCTTTTCCTTCTCTTCCTCAAAGGACAATTGCTCGTTTTTTGTCGGTTCGTTCGTTTTGCTGTACAAACTCCGCTCCATTCGCTCGTATTCCACGCGGCGTCGCGTCGCTATGCGCAGTTGCGACCGCGCAGGCAAACGGCAAACGCATGCGCGGGCACGAATGTGTTTATCTCACATATGTACGTGTGAACAGCTGATTTGGAAATCTTTGTTACCTCTAGACGAAAAGTTGTACATTCTTTAATTCTTGTACAATTTCGAACAATATTGTATCGTATGTATAATGCACCGAACATTTGCAACTATTATAAACAACGACGCGACGCGAGAATTCTGCGAGTGCAACGAGACTCGACTTCATACGGTTCCGTATCGAAATTGCGTTGCTCTGGTTGAATCGCACGCGTGCTACGCCTAAAGTTATCGTCGTAAAAAAGAACAGTTCATATTGTAATTCGTTCTGAAACGACGATCGTTAGCTGCCATAGAAAAACACGGACCGCGGTATTTACAGAGAGCTTGCTGTATCCTCGGCTGCTCGCCGATTTTCTTCTTGATTATTCTATCGAAAATTTAAAATCCATGAAGTGTTATCTTCGAGAACTTGGTTGTGTTCGGTGAAGACACAGGAAATGAAGAAACATATATTTAAAAAACACGGCAGAAAAGAGAAAAAAAAAGAGGAACATGGAATATCGTGTGAAACAAGTGACTTGGTGTATTAGATGTGTACATCTACAATGTTGTAAATTGAAGAGGAAAGCAGTGATACTTTTCTGATCGATTTGGCTTAACGAACTGCGGTATAGCAAACGAGGTTCGCGATGGCGCGATACAACAGGTTGTTCTTAACTATCGGCTGTTCTTACTCGCTATAAAGTTAACATGCGCTTTGTCGCATCGATTTGGCGACTTATTTCGTGTCGACCGAGCGGACCTTGAAAATTGTCAGCAGCCTCTATCGAAAAACGGCAGAGAATAGGCTCGAGTATTAATAGGCACCTTACGTACTATGAAGTAGAGACTTTAACGTGCACATAGAAACTGCGCGGTACGCCGATGGAGACTGCGTGGTTCGCGAATCTCCATCGACGAACGCACCCTCGCAGAGAGATAGATTTCGAGAACGAGCGAAAGAACAGAAAGAGAAGAGAGGAAGTGGAAGAAGAAACAAGAAGTTAAGTAAGTACATCAGCGCATCCTCTGTTTTTCTTTCTTTTTCTTTTTTAGTTTCTCCTTCGTATTCGGAATATAGGGAACCATGTGCATAGGTTGGATAGGGGGGCCAAGGGGTGGGGAGTAGGAGGGTTTGGATAGATCCAGAGATGCGGAACAGTGCGCAGCCAGACAAGATAATTAATTAATTAGTCGCTCAATTAATTAATTTCTTAGACCGCTAATTTCTAAGCCTTAAAAACTACTGATGCGGTTTTATCTCACCCGCTGAGGTGGCTCCTCGTCCGCGTTCAGCATCGGTACGTTTGTAATCCAGCCGCGGCGAGAGCCCCTCGGAGCGCGTCCAGTCCATTTAATCGGGCGCACGGCGTGCTTTGCAGAAAATTTTTGGCTTCCCTTCAACTTCAAATAGTTGTATTGTGACGGAGTATCTTATGGATGGACACAGGCACAGACCGACGAACCGTCGAATTCCAATCGATCGTGTAAGATAAAGTACCATAAAATATGGTAAAATCACGATGAATTTCAGGAAGTTTCGTTTCTTAAAGTTTAAACACGTCAGGTCTAGGTTCCTCGCGATAAAAACTCTAAAACCCTTTCGTCTGAACGCAACGCGTGTAGTACTCGAATACCAGCAAAAAAACGATGGGAGGAGACGACGGAAAGCCTGGGTAAAGAAAGAAGAAGGAGAGGGATAAGAATAAAAAGAAAGAGAGGAGTAGAAATTCTGCTTGACGAGTGACAATCCGTCGAGGCATCGGTGGCCTGTGTCAGACCTCGTCGGGTCTCACCACGTGTCCTACTGGAAGTGAAGTGTCCCGGGCCGCCAGGTCACGCGAGACTTGCTATAGTCTTTGGTGACGGCGACCGAGCCGAGAACAGGAAAAAAGCCTTTTAGAAGTTCTGCTCGCCGTACATCCCGGGGAACCGGACAGCGTGTGCTCCGAGCTCGGCGGGCGAGAACTCGTCCTATGTGGCCAAATGAGCGAACTGGCCTGGGTGGGGCGCGAACTGGTAAGGGTGGCCATACGGCGACATGTGGTACGGAACAATGTTCATGCTCGCCATCTTATGCTCCTTTTTCCACTTCATCCGTCGATTCTGGAACCAGATCTTGATTTGACGTTCCGTCAGGCAAAGGGCATGCGCGATCTCGATGCGACGCCGCCTCGTTAGGTAGCGGTTGAAGTGGAACTCCTTCTCCAGCTCCAGCGTTTGGTACCTGGTGTACGACGTCCTCTGTCGTTTCACCTCGCCATTCGCGTTCACCGTGCCTGCCAAACAAATATATCCATCTGTTATTACATGATCCTTATATGACAACATAGAGTCTGTGTCTTTAGTCTGAGATACTTCTATGGAAATTTGAGGATCTTCCTAAATAAATAAGGATCTTCCAAGCTATTTTCAAGGTTGAGCTTCAATTATGTCGTCTATGATTAGATATCAATGGTGGTTGCTTATGATCATTAGGTGGAACGACCATGAGAGGCAGTCATCTGACACCACCTTCGATCAACTTAGCTTGAACAGGTTGCATAGAATTATCAGCTAAAGGCAATCATGTGTTTCTATCAAATTGACCTATCGAATTGAGAATGTGTCATAACACAAGTCGAAGAGAAGGCGACAAGATCCACGATCATCCAATGTATCGAAGCGTTACGCACGAACGATGCAGAAAGAAGGAACAGGGGGGGAAGAGGATGAAACGCGTACGATGCATAATAGCTGGGCTGAACGCGTGTAACGCTTCACGACTTGGTTAATTATTTCAACGAGTCGCGGCTAATACATCGACCGTGGCTACCGGATCGCGAACTGGTCACTTGGCAGCTGTTTTACCTATTTGCTCAGCACGCCCGAGCCATAAATAATTTTGCAACGCTGTTATTACGATACTCCGCCTATTACACCTATCCTCTGTGCGTTGCAAAAGACTCGGTAATGAATAGCTCGGGCAACGAGCATCAGGAGAAATCTCGAGGTCGCCTTTAAATACCAATAACCTGTTACTTCTGCTTTTCCAGCCACGCAATCAGCGGCTCGCGGCTAAACTCGCCGATTTACTGCTAACATTTTAATATCCCAATTACAATAACGTTCGATACTCTCATTATGAAATCGCTGAATCATGTCTCGTTGATCGTTGCTCGCGTAATCTTATCGATTCAGGAAGCCTCATCGATGGAATTTGCTGCTCAGGCGTCGCGATTGCTGTCGTTTAATATATAGCTGGTCGTTAGATTTCTATCTGATAAGGTTGATTTACAAGGTAACCGAGGTAAACTAGAACCGATGGAAGATAATAGAATTCACTTACAAGCTGCTGCAATTTCTACCTGTTCCCTTTTTATTAATCGATACAGGCGAGCAAAGCCATATCGATGGTTTTGGATCAGCGAATCGAGCAGGTGCTAAGCGGATCGAAATTGCACCTAACCTAACCCCACAACCTAACCTCAACCTAAGCCCTTCACGATCATCATAGATCCATGTCAATGCGGATATTAAAGAATCGGCTCATTTACAGCGATAATGAGCGGGCTATTAATAGCAGTGTGCAAGGGAGAGCTCGACTCTCTCAGGGACGGCGATGTAGCTGAGCTATTGCATGGTCACGTGAAAGCATGTGAAATGTGGTGTTGTAAGAAAATCTTAATTTGCGTGAAACGTCGAACCTCGAACAATTATTTTTCTATTAATCTTAATAAATAATTAAAAAAGTCCAAGTCAATGATCATCGTCTAAAAAGATCTCACACAAATCTAAATAGAAATTGAAAGATATTTTATTAATAAAATATTGAAAGTCCAAAGTTTTGATCCGATCAGGTCCCAAAACCTGTGACTTTCATCCGGCAGAATTCTCACAGGAAATAAATGCTCTTCGCGTGGAAACTCGTTGACGAGGAAATCAACTTGCTTTTGGAGATTCCAGAGGAAAGTTTCCAGTGACGCACCTCCTGTCCAGCGAAGCTTAATGACCGGACCTTTCGAGCCGCGTGTTATCACTTTCCTCCCGATGTAGCACGTCGTCGAGCTGACTTTTTAATAAATAGTGGCCCGACTGGAGAGAACCCGCATATCGTTTATCCAGCGCGCACCTAGCCGTTTTGTAACGGTCAAAAGGAATTCCTTTTTCTGGCTGGCTCATTATTATACGACAGTCGAACGCGCGAACTATAAAGCCGGCACGCGTACCGACGTCGCTGAACGGGGCACCGAGGGACACTCAGCGTGCTCCTCCCGTAGATCCTCGCTGTGGATCCTTTCCGGTGATTAATTGCCAGCCATGTCCCGCTGACGTCGATACGCCCTATGGCGCAGCGTGGAGACAATCCGCACGCTCGAAATATCCTCACGCGAGTAGTTCGATGCTGTACGATGTTAACTACAGAGTCATTGGTATGTTAGTTTGTATTATAAAATGGCAATAGTTTGAGGGAAGTAGAATCGACTCAATTGAAGAGGTTTTTAGAGTAAGCCTTTGGTCGGAATTTTTAATTAGAATTGAGAAACTGAAGAAATTTCTGGAAAAAGCGCTTAGGCAAGTGGATAAATTACTTTGACAGTTTTTAAATATTAGCATTGGTCTAAATTGATAATTATATTTTGATCAAATTTTAAGTTATATTCAAAATGGGAAACGTTCAAATCAAGTAGACAGTGGATGTATTTTTCAGACATCCAGATTCTTCTTGTATTCTTCTAATGGTTGCTACATAAATTTCATAAAAATCCAAGCATCCAACTAGAAAATAGATTATTGGTCTTTTTCCCAATTAATCAGAATAAAGGAAATGTATAGAGAATAAATGTAAAGAAAAAAAAAATAAATATGAATAATAATAAATATGATAAATATAAATACTTGAGATGGACTTGGAAGTAAGGAGAAGAAACATGCAGAAGACGGAGGCGGTGATTAGCTAAAGAAGAGAAATATTCTTCTAATGGCTGGTACATAAATTTCACAAAAATTCAAATATTCAACTAGAAAATAAATTATTAGTCTTCTCAATTAATCAGAATAAAGAAAATGTATGGAGAATAAACGTGAAGAAACAATTCTTGCAATGTCAATCTTTTAGAATAAGAAGAAATAAAATTTGCAAAGTTTGAGTAAAAAGAAATACAAGTGTTTGGAGTCTATCACCACTTGCGTCCCAAGTATAAATACGCGAGATGGACTTGGAAGTAAGAAGAAGCAACATGCAGAAGACGGAGGTGGTGATTAGCTAAAGAAGAGAAATATTCTTCTAATGGTTGGTACATAAATTTCACAAAAATTCAAATATTCAACTAGAAAATAAATTATTAGTCTTCTCAATTAATCAGAATAAAGGAAATGTAAGGAGAATAAACGTGAAGAAATAATTCTTGCAATGTCAATCTTTTAGAATAAGAAGAAGAAATAAAATTTGCAAAGTTTGAGTAAAAAGAAATACAAGTGTTTGGAGTCTATCGCCACGTGCATCTCAGGTATAAATACGCGAGATGGACTTGGAAGTAAGGAGAAGAAACATGCAGAAAACGGAGGCGGTGATTAGCTAAAGAAGAAAAATATCTTCTAATGGTTGCTACATAAATTTCATAAAAATTCAAGTATTCAATTGGTCTCTTACCTAATTAATCAGAATAGTGGGAATGTATGGAGAATAAATGTGAAGAAAAAATAAATAAATAAATACAAATAATAATAAATATGATAAATATAAATACTTGAGATGGACTTGGAAGTAAGGAGAAGAAACATGCAGAAGACGGAGGCGGTGATTAGCTAAAGAAGAGAAATATTCTTCTAATGGCTGGTACATAAATTTCATAAAAATCCAAGCATCCAACTAGAAAATAGATTATTGGTCTTTTTCCCAATTAATCAGAATAAAGGAAATGTATAGAGAATAAATGTGAAGAAAAAAAAAATAAATATGAATAATAATAAATATGATAAATATAAATACTTGAGATGGACTTGGAAGTAAGGAGAAGGAACATGCAGAAGACGGAGGCGGAGATTATTGATGGTGACGATGCACGGGAGATTTGGAAATTAAATGCGGGGGTGGAGTTGGACCGATCGGATGGTAGCGTTGAAAGCGATTGCAAATTGAAAGTAGTCGATTCGACGCTGAAGATTCCAAAGCCGATAATCACCGCATTCAGAATCTGTTACAAGCATAGTGATTAGTTGTTATTTTTGGTGTATCAATCTACTTGCAAATCAGTCTATATGTTATAAAATCGTTGAATATATGTTAGCATCTATTGTTCAATGTTATTTCAAAAAATATTCTTATCCAATCTCTAACATTAAGGTGAATGAATAACAACAAAAGAATTCTTTACCTGATGGATCTTAAAGAAATAACCTTGAATAAGTGAAATTCCGCGCTCTCTAATCCCTAATCTAACAGTGCTGTTAAATGCTATTCAATGAATACGAACTTTCCCTTCATGTCCTTGTACCACATTGTCTCTGTTAAACAACGAAACGAACGCGACATATCATCCACTGCGTCCTTTAATTCTGTCGCGTTCTCTGAATGATTTTACATCCAATCGCATCTTCTTACTTTTTATAAATTTTTAAATACACGAAAAGATCACTGTCAATATCCATATTTTCCATCCTTTATTCGTGCGTTGGTGTTTCTAAAAATATTACAAATTTCTTAGTTTATCGAAACGCGTGTTTATCGCGAAATTTGAAGAATACAATAAGATTAGATATTCCACACAACAAACAACATCGAACAATATCGGACAATATAAACAGTCGGTAACGTCTATAAAAACGTCGGTAAAAAAGCGCGATTGAAAAGCAACGAGGAAAAAAGAACGTGGTTGTGTCGATCGAATAATAAAATCGCGGTTCATCGCGTGCGGCATAAACGCGTATCAAACTATTAGCCAGAGAACAAGCTGTGCCTAGGCTCTGTCATCGAGAAGGACACCGGTCGGATGCTTTTTCTAAATCCTCCGCCACCGATGATTAATGACTCGTCCGCGCGTTTCGTCCACGTCGCATCGGGCCAATGCTGTGAAAGAATGCCACGACCAAGGATTTGCAACAACAGAGCCCTCTCGCAACAACTCTGACGCGAGCGTGCACACGCGTACGAGCCCGAAAGAGAGAGAGAGAGAGAGAGAGAAAGGAGAGAGAGAGAGAGAAAGGAGAGAGAGAGAGAGAGAGTAAGGACCGCCTTTTGAATAATCCGTGAATGCGTCCGCGGATTCGTATTCGGCCACGGGTTCGTTCAACCGGCGGAACAAAGAGAGCTGGATAATGATCCATTATCAGTCGGTGATAAAGATACGGCGGCGAACTGGCGCGATCCACCGTGACTGGAATACACGGGGCTAAAACTTTCTTTCTTTTCCCGCACGACGCGATGATTAATCGCTAGCCGCGTCTTGTCAACGTCGATGCACCGGCCTGTGTGACGGAAGAATGCGGGTCCCGGTGAAAGTCGAGCCTCGTTTCGTTTGTTTCGGACTCGCGATCGACCGTCCTCTTCCTTCCTTTTGGAACACGCAAAACTGTTGTAATATTGTCTGCCGGACAGTAATCTATTTTTTTTTCAGTCCTTCTAGTGCTCTTTCACTCGCTTTGAACAAGAAAATTTGGTTAGAACGTGAACGATTGAACGCATTCTTCTGTTTTATGTGCAAAATTGACTGATTGGCAATGTACACGTTATTCTTTCAATTGTTATTAAATAGGTTTTGGTGTTCGATATTTAATTGATTCACACAGATTCAGTTTTTATATTTTGTATTTCACCACCATGTACAGCCATATGAAGACACCAGATACACTCAGATAATTAACACATGGCGGATGCCAAAACAAAAGAGCGTCGTTAGAAATCGTACCAACTTTGCATGTAGAAACTAGTGATCATACCAACCTAATATTTTCCTCAACATGTATGCGACAAATTTTAAATTTTTATTTATTCTTTGAAACTTCCTCCCATTCGCTGTATATATTGAGATATGTATAATTTTATGTGCTAGACTAGGTTAGCTGCGTGGTAGTGATACTTGTATGCGAATATCAGTGTGTGGAAGTACGTGTGTGCGCTGCGTCTCGAAAACAAACGAATGTAAACTGTTCAGTCGGTTGACAGTTTGGTACGGAAGAAGGTGAGACCCGTGCAAGTGTGTATAGATGAATATCTTTGAAATCGTTTATCAAATAAATATATAACTATTCTAATATAAATTCTAAGTGTAAATTTAGTATTCCTATACCATTATTTCGGCAATTAAGATCCAAAATTCTCAACAGTATAGATCAGCTTTTATCGCTCTTTGATTTACCTCAGACAAGGAGATTTGAATTGAACAATCGAGTCCTTTTGACAGACGTTTCATTTACGTAGAATTTAAAACGTTAATAGTACAGCGATCTTCCATTCCAATTGAAATACTATATACAAATTGTGTAAAATGTGCATTTACTATTCGAAATCTCGCTCCATTTGTCATATATAGTTGACTGTCGGTCCTCGAGAGAAACTTGGTCCACGTGAACGTAAACACGTAAATCATTTTATTTCACGACAAGCAAGACAAAGAAGGCGAGCGAAAAAACACGAGACTAGCTTTTCCTCGTAACATTATCTCGAACACCGAAAATAACCGTTGAAATTAAGCTGCTTGCTGGATCACACGACGATAATTGAACGGGTGTGGGCGTAAGACACGACATCTCCGATCGGGTTTCCCTAGCGAAAGAATAAATCTGTTCGCTGGGCGGGCGGAGAATCGCGATCAGTTCAACGAACGGAAAGGCGGCAAGCAATTAACGACACGCGTGCCTGTTGTTTTTCTTTTCCTTCTTGGTGAGCAAGGTATCACGGTAATTAGAGAAAAACTGGCTGACGCGAATCGCCGTGGAACAACGTTTTATTAAGCGTTTGTTACGAGAGCGTGTTACTATTAATGGAGGCCAGATCGGATCTCTCGAACGCGAATGAATCGGCGAAAAAATCTCCGCTAACTACTGGCAATCAATCTTTCTCTGCAATTGCTTTCGCTCTGAATAGTGCATTAAGCGTTTTACTTCTTTGCATTCGCGCTGTATTATTAAAATTCTCTTTCTTTCTTTTCCTTTCTTCCTTTCTTTCTCTCGAACGAAAGTGTGTTTCTGGTCAGATCCTACGTGTTAAATATTTGAGGTGTAAGTGTTAGTTAGTAGTTGTTGAGATAAGGTTCTGCTGCTGGTGTAGATGTCGCTGCTGGGGTACTGCTGTTTTTCTTCTCATTTTTGTATCCTAACGTTCGTAACTTCAGGCGCTAGCCACTGCGCTGCCGCCGTTCGACACTAGTTGGTGTCGAATTCCGCTACATATTAATTAATGGCTTTTTAAAGTTTTATTGAAACTCAAATGCAAAGTATCATATGCATCTTTTTCCCTTTCTCAATGAATCATCGTGTTCGTTTTGAGGGTTCGTTATGCTCATACTGTAAGTTTCATTAGATTGTTATGATAGACGCACCATGTGCTATCGTCTTATTTTCGTTTTGTTTCACTTTTGCTAGTAGATCAGAAAAACAGCGAATAATAAGGATAGGGGCTTATACAACTCTAATTAGGTTTGTATCGTTCCTATCGTTACTCATCGAGCAACTTATGACAAAATATACGGACCGTCAACGATGTGTGTCTTACCACTCGCAGCAGCTGCAAGCGTTCGCTTTTGTGTTACGCTAGACGTCCGGATAGCTCAGCATAAACAAAAGAAAAGGGGAGGAAGCGGCGATGAAACGTGGTCGTACAAGAAGAGGATCGTAATTCTCACCAATTTGCAATGGGCGTTGGTAATTATAGAAATTACAGATGTTAGCATAATACCACATTAATACCAAATATCAAGAGTTACAAACGAACATGTTTTTATGTTTCTTTTTCAAATTTCAAATTTTTCAGATTCTTCAATTAAGAGGAAGAATGTATGAAAATAAAATACAATTAAAAATGTGATTCACAATCGTCTAGCAAAGACTGCATCATTGCCAGTTAGATGAAATAATAACTAAACTGAAGATATTCATATTTGTACAAATATAAATAAAAAATGGAACCTGGTGAATTATTATAACTCAAAGTACTACATTTTAGATGTCTTATTGCAATATGTCTGTACATTGTGTGCATTTTGCAGCTTAAAATTTCCCACAATCCTAACAACAACACACAAATATATCAATGAATCAGACTTGATTGAAACCTCTTGAAAGATACACACAAGAAGACACACAAATATATTTTACCAATGAATCAAACTTGATTGGAACTTCTTGGAAGATAGAAAAAAATACCACCATCGCAACCTACCAAACTGTCTGCAAACTCTGAAAGATTTACTCTCTGGAAAAGCAAGAAGCAGCGTCTAGCCTAATAATAATTCCCGAAGAAAATCGGGAGTTTGCTCCATCGAGCGTCACCGAGGGAGTCTCACTGCGTAAAAATGTTTGACGTGCCCATAGGGGAGAAGAGCGAAATAACGACAGGGTCAACGAGTCGCATAGCTGTCGGTGCTGTTAAGACACCAAGGCAACCGGTGTGGTGTAGAATGAAAGACTGCGCGCTAAGCGCAGGCTCGTGTCGTGTCAGGCATCTCGGTGTCACCTCGTGTCGTCTAGCGTTTTCGTGGCTCGCTCTTAATAGAACCAGCCTCGCGGCGCGTGTATTCGCACTGAGCCGAGCCTGTGTACCGAACGTGTCACCGGCTGCCAGCATCGAGACTGTTCCTGACCGAACTGACTGACAGATCGGCTGGTTCAGCCTGACTAACGCGTGACCGGGATAACCTCGCTAGACCCCGTTCTCCTTCGGTTCTGCTGTCCTTTCTGTGTCTCTCGTGACAGCGTGATCGGGGGTGGCATCGCCAGTTCCACGTATAAACAAGATCTTCCATAGATGAGGATTGTTTAAACAACTGATTTTTAGTGTGCAGTATCAGGGGCTGGACTGGTTTAAGGCTATCGTGGATGACACTATCAATTAAGTAACCCTTAACCCTTTGCACTGATATATCAACGTGACTCGACATCAGTTTTTATCTCAGAAGCTCCTTTGTCGGGTCCCAGCTTTTTTTGTGAAATTTTGGAAATTGTTTCAAGATATATCATACACTTGGAAATTAGGAAATACAACAACAGTGTGAATGAAACTGGTATTCAAGTGAATTTCTTTCTTCCTTTATTTATTTAAATTCTTTTATTTTTTAATTAAAATAAATTTCAAATAAGAACTTAAAAACGTTGCTGCTAAGGAAATTGAAATAGAATTCCCAGTGCAGAGGGTTAATCGATATTCTGATAATGAAGATTGTACTGTCTCAAAGAACCTCAATTTTGCACTGTATTTTATCAACCCTGGAACATCAGAGTCATTCTACAGAAAACATGCTGTATGCAGATTGCTTGCAATAAAAAGTTATTCCTAAGCATGATGGGAGAATCTTCTGATAATATCAGGCTTTAATGGCGAAGTTTTTAATAACTTATTTTAACTAAAAAAATAAGACAATTTAAATAAATAAAGGAAGAAAGAAATTCACTTCAAGTAAATTTCAAATAAAATACTTAAAAGTGTTGGTAGTTGCTGCTAAGGAAATTGAAATAGAATTCCCAGTGCAAAGGGTTAAAGAATGAAAATCTTGCCACCATAATAAACGATATTGTCAATAGAAAGAAATTTGCATAATATTGGAAACATATTGGAAAGTTAAAAACACACTAACATCTCGCAGGTCTCAAATATAAAATTTACACCAACAGGGTAAACATAGACACGATCAAACTGAACTGTAAATGATTAAACAATTAACTGATTAAATAATAAAATTATACAAGTGCGATGAATTAATTGATATGTAAACGCCGAGGGTTGAAAAGGGTGAAAAAATTATCAGTCCTAAGACGAATAAAGAAATCATTTAGAAAGTATAACCTACAAAATTTTATAATTATACTTTCATAAAAAAAAATGCAAACCAAAATTCACTGTAAACCATCGACTGCCATCAGTACCACGTTCATCGTTGCGAAAAGCCAAGCAGCGTCGTTTGATCAAACGTACGGACATCCAGCGTGATTCAGATATCCGCATAAAGGAAGGCGGGATTATCTCGGTGGACGTGCAATTAATCGCGTTGGCCGCGGCAGCACTATCGGTGAGGAGGCGAGCAACTGGTGAGCCGCACAAGTAGAATTGCTCGATTAAGCGAGCCGAACAGCATCAGAATCTGAAACGGCCGCGTGTCGCATTCCAACAACCGTCGCGAGCTCTACGCGCAAGCATGATAGAGCTTCTCTGGTCGACAGCGGACTCGACGAATGTATATTTAGAATACTCACCACCGTTAACCCTCGCCGCCACATGCATCTAAACGATTATCTGATAGGAATAGCGAGTAGCGGCGGTTTATCGTCCGTTTCCATCTGACCGATCGATCGTGGAATTCCAAGGAAAGCAATAAAACCATCGACGTTTCGCGACCTAATGATAACGAGCAGCTCAGTTTACCCGATGCTTGGAAACCGTAAAAGTTTATGGGTCGAGTGAGTGGAGACTTTGCTTTATTGTTAGACGAGCCTCGGTGTTTCGTTGACCAATCTCTTCTGTCGTTCGTGAAATTTACAATTTTCAATATTAATCTGTATTATAATATTCACATCTACAGCTCATGAGAATGTTCGAAGAATACGAGAAAACAAGTTCTGAAATTTGTACACTTTTTTTTTATTTGGAAGAATTTTACAATCAATTCTCATTGAAAGTTGTAAGTAAATTATTATGGCGTGGTACTATGATGTGTTTAATAAGTGTTTGAATTGAATCCAATGTTTAAACTAAAGAGTAATGTCTTTTTAAACTGCGGATCTGATCCGTCGTGATTTTTACATTTGAAATTGTATTATTGGGTTGGCAACTAAGTGACTGCGGATTTTGTCATTAGGTGGTATTGACAAAAGCCGCAATCACTTAATTGCCAACCTAAAAGAAAGTAATAAACATGAAATCCATATGAATGAAAATTGATTCAACTTTCGTCGTCTGAGGNGCCAAATAGCCAGCTTTATACATCAATAGAAGGCTTTTTACACCATTGCAATAATTACATTAATTTAAAAAGTAAAATCGTTTGTATTATTTGAGAAAATTGTGATATGTAAACGTGATATGTCACATATTATAGGTTGGCAACTAAGTGACTGCGGATTTTGTCAATACTACCTAATGACAAAATCCGCAATCACTTAGTTGCCAAACCAATAGAAGAGCGAAACATACAGTCGAATAGCGAGCGTAGAGTTGAACAGTAGCATTGAGCGAGCGATGGTTATGATGATTACCGGCACTCACTATCTCTGTACTTGCATTTAAAGTGATTTTAATATATACTGACTACTACAATTTTATCACTCGTCTGTTTATTAAATTAACACCTATAATAAACCACCTCATTAGATAAAATGTTTTGCGTATTTTTGTTTAACTAACCTCTAGATGTTATGTTTAAAATTACTAACCTTTTGAGTGCTCGCAATAGTGCAACCCAATAGTACGATTAGTTCTCCCGCGTCCTCTTTATCTGTCTCGTTACAATTACCCGTTTTTAGAACGATAGGAAAGAACAATTATGAAAACGAGTTACAAGAGCAAATGGAAGAAGTTGTCGATTCGAAAACTACAGCGTGTATCAAAATCGTGGGCGATTTCTCGCGCGAAAGTCGAAAACGTATTGTATTGGGTTGGCAACTAAGTGACTGCGGATTTTGTCATTAGTTGGTAATGGCAAAATCCGCAATCACTTATTTACCAACCCAATACTACTGTAATGAGACCTGGCTATCTTTAGTAAAATTTGGAACAAATCTGGAAATGTATGTAGTAGTTACAACAGTTGAACAAGATAATGAAAACACTTTTTATATGTTTTATGTGTTATACGTACAGGTATATGATAAAATAATGGGAATATCTCTTATACGTTTATGTATATGACATATAAGGGGTGTCTCTATTATTTTATCTAACCCCTGTACGAGATATTTGGTGCAAGTATACAATTGGCAGAAATCACAGGAATATTTAAACAGTTAATTACACTTATGACATATGATCTTCGACGATTGCACCAATTTGACATCGTTCTATCGTGCTCCGTTTATTTTTTATCGAATGTATATTATTCATATACGTAGTCACTTTTTATTTTATTAACTTTCCATTGCTGGACGAATTAGCGATGCAAACATGTAGCCATGTGCAACGCTGCATTTTATATAAATAGAGCTCAAAGTAACAAAGCAGGTCTTATGGTTAACATGCAAAACGACCATTCTTGACGCACGAACATTCTCTGTGAAAGCGCGACCGCGAATGCTGCGCATTCCGAAAACGTAGACAAAAAATCCAGCGCTCGTTGAGCTACGCGATGCAAGAGATGCTTTGCATTTCATTAAACGAAAACCTCCGTGTGGAATGTACGGAAAGAACGTCGTGGAATTCGGCCTTCGGCCAGAGAATCAGCTTTCGTTGTAAGAGAGAAAAAAAAAGGAAAGAAAAAATTAGAACTCCGAAGAAGGCGCGAGTGATAAGGTGCAAACATCGCGCCGCGATTGCTTCTATTTTCTCAAAATGGCCGTTGCAAAGTGAAGAACTCTATAGAGTCTACGTTGCATGATTGGAACTGGCGTGGCTAACAACGATGATAGCGATAACGACGGAAATGCGAAGAGCAACATGTAGCCGATCGAAGTAACAGTATGATTTGCGATGATCGTGACTCGTGAGTAGACTGAGCACTTTTACATGTTTAAGGAAAATTTGAAGATGAAAAAGTGCGAAGATATACGTAATATGCAAAGTGGAATGCTTATAATATTTACGTAGCTATTTATATTTAAAAATAATCATACGATGGGTCATGCGAACGCCAATATGGCGCCCTTCTTCGAAGAAAAATTCGGAGAAAGAAGAAAAGAAACTAATCGAAATACACCGTCAGTTATAAACATTGGAATATTTATTAATCGCTGCTTTTACTTCCTAGCTATTTTATTATAAATCTATTATTTCATTCGCGTCATATTTTCTGAACGCTTATGACCTGCGCTGTATATCAAATATTGAGGTTAGGTTTGCAAATATTCCCTAAAGCGGCGTTTCGAATGGCCGATGAGAGCAATCGGACGGAGCAACGGCTGTTTATCAACGAAAATCAGGCCTCAACGCGGCGAACGCCAGAACAACAAGTATTTATAACTACGAACAGGAATCTGAGTCCGGAGAAATTATAAATCATCAATCCTCGACCGAAGAGATTAACCGAACGAGAAAGAGAAGAGGAAGAAGAAGAAGAAAAAGAAGAAGAGACTGAAGTACCGCGTGGCACGACGACAAAGACGATGTAAATCTAAAATCTACTCGGGCCCGACATCGTGGCCCGATCCACTGAAACACATCCAGCACCGTTCAAATCCCAGCTCCCCATTGACACGGCCGACAAAAGAAGAGTGTAGGTTCATAAATAACCCGGCCAGTTTATCGTGCCTATTATGCAATTACGATTGCATCTTTCAAGCCTAGGTGGTCCACGGCCTCAAGATCTCAGGGCCGAGTCAACGAGATAATGCCTCTTAAAAAGTTGTCGTTGTTTCGACTCTTGGATACTCGGCTAACTGTTTCGCGTGCCTTTTATTTTTCGTCTTCTTTTTTATTTCCCTTTGGTCCGTTCTCTTGCCAGGTTTCAAAACAGGAATTTCTATTTTCCATTTAGTATACGTGGAAATCTTAGAAGAAGGAAAGCGTGATATTTTTAGTCGAAATCCGATTTCCCGTCTCTCAACCCTGGAGTATTTACTTTTCTCTCGTGGCGCTTCCGAGACAATTCTTAGCTGAGAAACGAAAGTGCCGACGAGATGATTTGTCGAATGAATAGTCAGAAGTATTTTATTATGAAAGTGTGGCCGACATCGTGATCGATAAAGAAATCGTTGTGTAATTGATAATTACAAAACGCGTATGGAAGAAAATGGAACAGATGGTAGACTATGACTAACTTGTGAAAAAAGCTAACCCTCCGCTGGTGTTCGTTTCTTGCAGCACGTGTCTGATGTCTTCGAGCCAACCTCGAACCGCCGTTCGTGGCTAATGAAAATATCGCAAAACAGTGAACTGATGTTTTCTCGAGCTTCCAATATCTCGTTGTTTAACCCTTCAGTTCACACGATCCAGTTCAAAAACAACTTCAAACAACCTGAAGAAGAATATCATAAGAGAAGCTATCGAAGAACATGATCATAATCTTCTAATAGTTTTTCAACTCTTCTGGAGCTTCCAACATCTCGTTGTTTAACCCTTCAATTCACATGAACCTGTTCAGAAACAACTTCAAACAGCCTGAAGAAGAAAATCATAAGAGAAATTACCGAAGAACATGATCATAATCTTTTGATACTCTTTAATTTTTCTCGAGCTTCAAATATTTCGTTGTTTAATCTTGTAGTTCACACGATCCAGTTCAAAAACAACTTCAAACAGCCTGAAGAAGAAGATCATAAGAGAAATTATCGAAGAACATGATCATAGTATTCGAATAATTCTTCAACTTTTCTCGAGCTTCCAATATCTCGTTGTTTAACTTTTCAGTTGACACGATCCAGTTCAAAAACAACTTCAAACAGCCTGAAGAAGACTTCAACTCTTCTGGAGCTTTTAACATCTCGTTGTTTAACTTTTCAGTTGACACGATCCAGTTCAGAAACAACTTCAAACAGCCTGAAGAAGAAAATCATAAGAGAAATTACCGAAGAACGTAATCATAATCTTTTAACAGTCCTTCAACTCTTCTCGAGCTTCCAACATCTCGTTGTTTAACTTTTCAGTTGACACGATCCAGTTCAGAAACAACTTCAAACAGCCTGAAGAAGAAAATCATAAGAGAAATTACCGAAGAACGTAATCATAATCTTTTACCAGTCCTTCAACTCTTCTCGAGCTTCCAACATCTCGTTGTTTAACTTTTCAGTTGACACGATCCAGTTCAGAAACAACTTCAAACAGCCTAAAGAAGAAAATCAGAAGAGAAATTACCGAAGAACATGATCATAATCTTTTGATATTTCTTCAACTTCTACCTCACATAATCAAGTTCAGGAACAATTTCAGGAACTTCTTGAAAATGCGAAAGTAATCAATATCTCAATAAGGTGATCATAATGGAAACTAACAAACTACCACCGTGGTTCCACGTTTGCACAAAGCTTCATCCTCCGAAGAATTGTTCCTTTGAAGCTTCCCCCAATTGCATAACCAATCTGTGTAGTGGAGATCACGTCGTTTCCAAGAAACCTCATATTTCCTAGCGCAACAACTATTCGAGTAAAGGGTTCCTCGCATGGAGTCAGTTACCTCGTGGACGATAGGGATCAGGTCGGACCACATCGACGACTGGCTCTTAGCCAGTCGCGACCATCGCAACGGAGGTATCGCGAAAACGCTAGACTCGGCCCGGGTCGGTGCGCGCGATTTAAATTTATCTAGGCGTGTTTTGCGTCATTCAGACCCTATCCCGGTTGATTTGTGACCTTTCGGTGCTTTCGCAGCTGGCGGCCGATCGCCGGCCAAAGATCGCAAAATCAATGACCTGTCGACATTCCGCGACGAGGAAAACGCCGTGTCCCGCTTGACGCTCGCCTCCATCCGCTCTGGTCGTTACGCGATCCACCTGTTACCATACGTCCGACAGCACAGCTCTAGGATCTGTCGACCGTGTTAAATCCGCGTTGGAAAGCCGGATCTATTTCCACTGATAAACAACGTACACGTTCGAATCATCACTCGTCCCGCGAACATTCCGGCCAAGCAATCATTTTCAAAGCTCTGTATTTATGTGCTGTGACGAGCTTCTTCTGAATCGACGATATGACTTCAGAGAACAGTAGGCGAGGAAAGAGAGACACTTTGGACGTTGCGAGCCCATCCATTTTTCGGATTGTCGAGGTACGTGGATCACGTGGGTGGAATGGGTTGGTCAGACAGCAGCAAAGTGTGGGCTGAATGGCGACTGACGATATTGTGATCTGATCTGTATCATTGTTTTGAGGTGTTAATGGCTGGCCTCCGTGAAAGTTGTGACATCTTGTGGACGCTTCTATACTTAAAACCATCGTCGCTTTCACGTAACACGGCCCTAAACGCGTTCACGTGTATTAACTTTTTCCAAGACATTCTGTCCACCCTAGAGAGTACAATAGGTGGCGCTGCGACTCCGTCAGGGAAATTTGATCTTAGTCTTTGAAGAAACTGTTTGTTCTTATATCACAGACCCATAATCCATAATCCTGCTGGATTATAATAAATGTACGCTATCTCTCCAACTCACCTTACATAACAGCCACATGTTTCGAGGTCAAATACTTTTCAACATCCACTGTCTGTTAAACCTAATATCGCGCTTTACCTTTGAAAGAAAAGGAGAGAACACAACGAAGAAGCGGTCTAATCAAATTAGATCATTCTGGTTCCGCGTTGGCCGTGTGAAGCGGACAGTTATAAATAGATTGAAAAACTATTGCTTTTCAATCCGCGTGGCACGGCGAGAGGTTTCCCTGAGAGAAGAGCGTGTCGGTGAAAGGGAGGGGGGGCGACGCGGGTAAAACGAACGAAAGAACAGCAAAGGGGGTTGAAGAAGGAAACGATGCCCGATCCCTCGACGAACAGGGAGAGAAAGAGAGGGAGAACGACGGGTTCTCTCTGCCGGTGAAGCTTTTATGCCGAAGTTTGCGAGCCGGCCGCCTCGTGGATCATTTGTTATCTTCCACGAGAAAGCTCCCCGACGCAAATAGGTTTGTTTCTGGCCGCTTTAAACGCTTCACAATAATCCACACGAACCCAAATTCAATTAACGCCTCTCGTCGTTGTCGACGCCAACCCCCACCGTTTCTGCACTTTGTAGCCGTTGACAGGCAACGAAAGTCGCACTTGGCTCTCCTTCTTTCGTCTCTTTTATGCGAGCTCGCGGACCGACGGAATATTGACGTACGTGCCTGGAATGTTCGATGACCTTGAACCGTTCGCAGCTCCTCCGGTACACGAGACAGCGACTGTATAATTTCCAGAAGAAACTTTATTCACTATCGAACCCTATCGTTCTTAATTTGCTCATTCTACGCATTTTTTGGCCCGTGCAAGTGGTTTAAAAAATTTTGGAAATTTGGAATCATCGGAAGATAGATACACACGATCCCCTCAGCGAGCCTTAATTGGCCCAACACTTTCAACGATAAATAGTTCGCTACTGAGCTGGATGTCATGTCCAATTTCATGAAATTTACGGTTTTTGGAAATAGTTGAGGAGGAAGAACCTAGCGATCATCGAAGGTTCGCGCGATTCCTCGACGACCGCAATTGCTTTCGAATTATCGTACGATTCCTCGTAAGCGCGTTTTTGGTCCCCGTAATCCTTGTCCAATCCTTGGAAACGGGGCACGATAAATCATAGCTGATCCAAAATTAGACGGTGTGCTTTCAGTGGGTCACTCAGCCCCATGAAATCCACAACAACACATTAGCCATCTTCGAGTGCGTGGACGCAGGGGACCGAATTGACGCGCGCGCAACAAACTGTCCTGCGGCCGAGGGGTTACTTTTGTGCTACGAGAGGCACTGAAAGAAGAGAAACGGGACGCGAGGAAGATGGACCCGCGTGGGACATCTGTGTGTGCGTAGAGGGAAGACGACGAAGACGATGGAACGGCATTGAGGAAGAATGGGTGTACAGTGGATACGCGTCTCCATCCATCAGGCAACGGTTCGATCGTTCGAAACACGCGACTCGAAGCTACAGACAACCTCCGAATGCATTATCTTCCGTTCACAGTGCGCGGCTATCCCCGATGCTTTTTCGATAATAAGAGCGTTTAGGCCTCTTTATGCATTCGTGGAATAACGTATGGCTCGCCACGGCACCGATACTCATGTCACTGTCCTTGCCTTTCAATGTTCCGTGCTCTCTACGTGCTCTGCCTTACACGCTCTCACCGAGCCACAAACGTCCTTGGTATTCTGCATGGACTATAACATGGGCAAAAATATAACTTTGGAATTTACTGGACTAGGAATGCGCTTAGGAATCTCGGAAGCTTTCAGTATTGCAGTCGGTTTAAAAGAAAAGTGTTGAGTAATTCAATCATTTTCATGCATCTTTACAATTTTGTACGTCTACTAATAAACATCTTCCGTGAAACGCTTATATGTGTAGAGTATTGTTTCATTGAGTTGTTATTTAGATGGCGGGATGTTAAAACCGTCATGTGTATTTAAAATAATTAATAAAATAATTCGCTGAAGACAGTGTGTAAATCGCAAATAAGATCGCTAACTCGTTGGTAACTAAAACTCTTACGGTCGCGTTTATTTGTAGTGGTCGGGGCAGCGACATTGTTTTGGCCGCAGTTTATTTGTTATTTTAGGTTAGGATACATTACGTGTATCCTAACGATATCGATACTCCGAGGCCAAAACAAAAACATGATTTGAGTTGTCCTCTAGCTCATGCGCCGCTACATATGTGTTGAGTAATCCTGTTGATCTTATTCTTCGTTTAATATTTACGGCAAGAAACCATACAATATCAAGGTTCGTCAAACTTAAGATTAGATCGAGTCTGAAATGTTGCGGAGTGGGGTGAAAAACACAGCAAGTCGATGACAGGATCTGATCAGGTTCACTAACGTTTACTGCAGCTTGTAAATTCTTCATACTTTCATTCGTTATAATAAAAATCTAGTTAATTTAATCTGAAGAATTCTAATGTTCTTAGTAACGGTGCCATCTAGACTTGCAATAAAACATACATCCATTATTCGTCTAGAAACGTCATTAAGATTCTCATCGAGCATCGACATCGCCATCTAACAGTGTAACCAATCAACCAACCGCGACTATAGATCGCAGGCAATGGCACACGATGCCAAGCAGATTTTTAAAAATTAATTGGCAATGATCCTTCGAACATTGGTCCGTGACACACTGTACGAAGGCACGCGCGCGCATTCACACACATACATATTAGAAACGGCACACACAAACGACTGAGACAGCGTTGCTGCCGCGGGAAAATTAATGACTTACCTTCAACGGGAACAATACAGTCAGCTGCGACTCTTTACGTGTCTGCGAGTAGCGCGCAGGCCGCCGCGATGCTAGAGGCTCTCGCCTAAGGTCGAACAAAAACACACAAACGAACGCAAAGAGAGGGACGCGTGTGTATCCGTGGATCGATTTATTTCCAGACGCGAGAATGCGAACGATATCATTTTCGTAGCAGTTTTTCGTTCGGGACACGCGTAATCCGATCGAGGCCTGTGTCTCTCTTGGCGCGCTGCGAATATTTCACGCGCAATTTGCCACGGTCTCGCTGGATTATCGTGTTGTATACCTCCCCGTGTTCTCACTACCCCCTCTTCCTCCTTCACGCTACATTGTTGGCAGTTTCTACACTTCCTATCCTACAATTTTAGGATGTTTGCTCATATTTTCGGCCACCGGACGCATCTTGCCTCGCGGCCAAAGCGAAACGCGTCTTATTTCAATTTCAAGCTTCAATTTCAATTCCAGAATACCAGTGGACTCGCGTTTGTTTGAAACCCACTCACAGGCTAACTTTAGAGTAATCTGAAATGAACTATCCTGGTATTAGCAGGTAATTCTTCCAATGTGGAATTAAAATGGCTGAATGACAGATAAATAGATGGGCTGAATTATACACGCCATGAAACTTAAAATACAATTCTTTTACATGAAGTTTATGTATTTTTGATTAGTCGTCGATTAATATGTACTTTTGTATGGTGGGTTTTGAAACAGGAACATAATTTCGTACGTGTCGTTGCAATGGCAAATTCGTATTTTTCCTAATGCGTTACAGAAATGAAACCTAACCTCGCATTTGTTTTACTCATTGGTTGAGTACTTTACTCTGGATATCTTACATATTTTCGACTATTCAACGATTTTTGTGATCTAGTCATTAACCTAAACAGTTATATTCTTCAGCGTATTCATACAACGTACCAACTCAATAGCAAAGAGTAATGGATAGGTTATGTTCTTGAGCAATTACAAAGACTAAGGTCTTGTCAGGAAAATCATCTTCCAAGGAATATTTCCGCAGAATTCGTAAGAAGTTGTAAGTGACATCTGCTTCTTATTTTCCATGCAAAGCGCACGCGTTAGAAGTAGATATCATAGGAAACGCATCTCTCTTCCGAGACCCTGGAGTTACCGCTCCTGTCCTCTATGAATCATGCAGTACCGATGTTTTAGGTCAGCTTGTTCCTCTTAGGAGGCTGTCGGTTTTGATCGGCCATGGCGTTCCTCCTGGTTACCCTAGTCGGGTGGTGCTCGAGCCTCTGAGGCCGACTTGTAGTAGTACATAAGCCTCGCGCGAGCATTTATTTATGGTGCTGGATCGCTAGGGTGTACGTGGAACCGCCTCTACACAACCATAATGCTCTTCTCGAGCATCGCCTATCGAATGAAGCCGTTCCCCGTTCAATTCCGATTTCCTTCGTTTTATATAGCGAAATCTCGTTGCTGAAGGTAAGCTTGCTGATACTCTGCTAGCTTCAATTAATAGCATTTTCAACAGTGAAGGCCATCTTAAATAATTCAAGTATCAAATAATATAAATTAAAAAGTTTTTTCTACAATTTTCTGCAATTCCTTTTTTATTTGGAGAATAGAAAGTAACTTTTTATGAATTCAAATTATTCTAAAATTTACAGTTTATGTAACTTAGTACTAAGATGTTTATTGCATTGCACATTAATATGTTAGTTATCTGAGTGCGTTAAATATCTCTAGTTAATTTCAACTCTTTAAAAAATGTTCTTTATATTTAAACATATATATAATATTCATATTCAATTTTATATTCAATTAAAATTATTAAAGTGAATTCTATATTAAATTAAATATTATATTCAAACATATATATAATATATATAATATAGAATAATAAAAATAATGTAGATATGTATAAGAGTTCTTAAAACATTTGTCTTCGACCTTTTAATAAAATTGTATTCTAACATTTACAGTTGATGTAACTTAGTACTAAGATGTTTATTGCATTGCACAGTAATATGTTAATTATCTGAGTGCGTTAAATATCTCTAGTTAATTTCAACTCTAAAAAATGTTCTTTATATTTAAACATTCATATTCAATTTTATATTCAATTAAAATAATTAACATCAATTTTGTATTAAATTAAATATTATATTCAAACATATATATATAATATTTTTTAATAATAAAAATAATGTAGATATGTATAAGAGTTCTTAAAACATTTATCTTCGACCTTTTAATAAGCGAACAAATTGTAGCGACACATCGCTTTCAGGAAACAAAAACAAAAAAGAGAAAGAAAGATCTCCAAGCTGGTTTTTAGTGAAGTAGCTGACGCTTTCCCGAGGGCGATGTTTGAAAATCTTATCCAAATGGAAAGGACCCTCCAAAGAATTCACAGTAGTATGTAAACCTCACGCAAGCATTTATTTATGGTCTCGGGTCACCGGCTGTGCGCGGGGGCCGCCTCTACGCCGCACTTTACAGAACATATTTTACACCGAGCCATCAGCCATGGAATAAAGCTGTTTCCTACTTAATTCCGCCTTCCACTTTGATCCATGGGATGCGAAAGCGCCTCTGCAAGCGCTTGTTAATTGACGCTACACCATGTGATAATTGGTGAACACAAGTTATCTGACATCATACGGTGCACTTTGTCTCGCGCGAACAACTAGGCCCTTTCGAACGAATCTGAGCTCGTTCAGAATGTGTAATCAACGATTTTCTTCAATAAGAATGTCTCTATTATGTCGTCGTATCTACTTTATAAAATAAAATATTTTCTCTTTAAACATTCAAACTAATATATCAGACTTTCACAAGCCAAATTGATTGACAGTTTATAGGACTTTTGCAGAAGTATTTATACACTTCAAAATTAAGTTAAAATTAGCTAGAGATATTTAACCCACTCAGATAATTAACACATTAGTGTTCAATGCAATAAACATCTTAGTACTAAGTTACATCAACTGTAAATTTTAGAATAATTTGAATCCATAGAAAATTACTTTTCTGTGTATAAGTAAGTACTTGTTACAGAAGTATAGGACTGAGCTTTCATTTTCAGAAGGTAAATTTCTGTCATAAGTTCATTTATTGTGAGAAGTTGACATATGTTGCCCCGTTCAATTCTGGTTTCCTTGCTGAAGGTA
Organism: Bombus pyrosoma; assembly: GCF_014825855.1. NCBI lineage: Eukaryota > Metazoa > Arthropoda > Insecta > Hymenoptera > Apidae > Bombus > Bombus pyrosoma. The sequence goes on along the minus strand of NC_057787.1, from coordinate 1,515,157 downwards.
AGCTTGCTGATACTCTGGTAGCTTCAATTAATAGTATTTTCAACACTGGAGGTCATTTTAGATAGTTTAAGTATCAAATAATATAAATTAAAAAGTTTATGATATTGGGTTGGCAACTAAGTAATTGCGGATTTTGTCATTACCACCTAATGACAAGATCCGCAATCACTTAGTTGCCAAGCCAATAGTACACTCTAAAGCAAAAAGAAAATCATTTTTTTAACATAACCACGTTTCTCTGCTTCTCAGTTCATGGGATTGCACTTCTGAGCAGTTCATATTCTGCACTTATTTTCAAATTATCTACACAATACCAACACAAATGTGGGGAATATGAACTAAAAATCATAAAATTATAGAGAATAATAATTCATATAAAACAAATATGTGTACCAAGTTTCAGTGTACAAGAATACAACATCATGGCAGTCAAATGTGTCAAATAGTAGACATGTACAGTTCTTACTGATCAAAATTACCCAACTTGCAGGAAACCATTAAGGATCATATCAAATCCTAACCTAACCTCAATCTGTCTGACCACCCTATCTCCGTGATAATCATAAATCTTTCTTTGGCCAAATAAATATAAATAAGAATCAGCAAAGAAGAAAGCACATATCAACGTATTTACCAACATTGTCTTGGAAAATGGCTTTTACCGTGTCCACGGTAACCTCTGTTCCCTTGGAGCCAGTCGATCAGAGTATTCACGGTACGCACGAGCCGAAAATAGTTGCTAGGGGTGTAAAAGGGGCAACGATGTAAGCTGAGCGTGATTCCGCGTGCGGATTGAAATATCCGAAGGGATAATTAAGCTGGCGAATGGCGCATGGTTCAACGTATGAATAAATAAATTGAATGGTTCACGCAAGCCCCGTAAGCGTCGCATTATGCAAAGCCTTTTTGCCCTGCAAGATTTCTTTCTCATTAAATCGATCAGCCTGTGGCGATCTACGGATGGAAAATGTATGTGTTCGCTAAATTGTTACACGGGACGTAATGTGCCGTGTCATAGAACGTAGGTGCTAACGAATTGACTCGGACCAACTCTGCATCTTACTCTTAACCACTAGACCCGTTAATGGACACGATTTGCGCACGTTACCGTTTCACCGTTCGGTGATTAGCGTTCTCGGGCCATTTTCAAAGCGATTGCCTCTCTAGCAACTATTCTCTCAGTGTTCCAACGTGTGGTCATTAAATAGCTAAGACCATCCTGCTTCTTCGTTCTTCAAAGATACAGCGAGTAGATCTCGAAAGAAAATTGTTCACAGATTAGTGCTATGTTTGGCAGTTTTGCAATTAAAATGTCAAAAGAAAGACTTGGCGATTGCAGGAAACCGTTGAAACGACTAACGGAATGGCTGAAGTGCTGGAAATGTAAAAGTAGACTCGACGTGTTTGTTACTTGGCATGCAGAATTCGGTGTTCATGGACGTCTTCATATGCACGACCTACTCCTTGCTAACCGTGAATGTCACCGTGACCAATCTTTCTTCAGCAAGCGAGCAGCTGACTTATGCATTCTTTTTTATCACGCATCAAAGTAGGTGCCATACTCTGTTCCCCTACTGGCCTCGGTAGCTTTAATTCTCTCTTTTTCTCTCTCTTTCTTAATACACGTTTCTTATCACGTTTTTTTTTTCAACTGACAGAATGTTGCATTACAGTTACTACAGGTGTTACGAGAGTTTTATCGTCACGGTTTTTCGACTAATTTTCTCGTAGGATTCGTGGAGCTGATTTTCAAGCAAACATACGTTTTCCTTTCTAGCGTTTCGGGTTTTAAGGGCGGGAAGAATTCATCGTCCTTGAAAATTATTCCACTGTTTTCAATAGCCAAGTTCTTTACTACAACGTGTCATCAGTTTCAATAGCAAACGTCATTGGATGGTTGGCCTAAAACAAAACTAACTTTCGATTTTCGATGTCAATTTCCACGATCAATTCTCCAACTTTTTCTAATCACTTTTAATCGTTGTTCATGTTTCTTTAAATAAATAGACTGAGATCGTCGAAATTCCTCCAGCCAAGTAAACTCGAATAGACTCCTCCAGCCAATAAAAAATCGAAACTTCGTTAAATAGCGTCGAATACTTTAGATCTGAATATCATCATCGAGAAGCTGCTGGTTTTCCAGCATAATTTTCACACTTTACAATGATAAAAACGTTAGGTGATTTAATTTTTAAATGATTTGCAACTTCGTCCAATTATTACCATTTTTCTTGATGACTCTGAAATATCTCTGCATGAGATTACGTTTAAATTGCAGTATCTTTTTGCCGTAGTTATTAACGATTGTATTAATTATAAAATAACACTGTTACATACATGATAAATAAACATTTATCTGTCAGATGTTACACACGTAACTTTCACAGAGATACGTTTCGTGCACGTGTCCTCGTGTGCCTTGAACTTATCTGCGACGTATCATTTACGTAAATATTTCTCATCATAGAGGACGCATCTACGTACATCTTGTGATCGATGCTTCAACCGATTCTCCGATATCTTTCACTGTAATCCAATTGCAAGAACGAAAACAATTCATTCATTTTGAGAACCGTGTGAAAACAGACAAAATTGTCGATATAAAAAAGCAAAAATATACATCTGTCTGGCACTAAGATTATTTCGATTTGGATGTTAGAAACAAATTGACAGGTACAATTATTATAGTTAAATTATCGTGTAATATCCTACTTTAAGGGGGCGTCCTGAATTGGAATGTTCTGAAACAGCGTCTTTTTGTGATTTTTTTTTTAAAAAGGAAAGACAGAAATGAAGTTATTGAATTTTGAGCCATGGTTTTATATATATTTAACGAATACAAAAAAATTTTTTTTTAGGTAAGGCAAAAGATTATAACAGATTTTTAAGCCTATTTCATGGACTGCAGTTTTCAATCGGCGGGAAAGATCCTCCTCTTAATTCTTGATGGAAATAAAAAAATCAAAAAAGGATTAAATTATTGTGTATTTTTCTTCTCGATAATAAAAAAGTTCGTCAAAAAGTTTATTTAAAAAATTGTTGTAGCACCTTAAAGTTTATTTTTCCTTTTTATAGAACACATTTCTTTCTTAAACCCGCCAACATTTTTAATTTCACGCTATTCTCTGCCCTTTTCTTAGTTCATCGGAGCCCATGCAATGGGCTTGGAAATCTGTTATAATTTTTTGTTTTACTTTAAAAAAATTTTTTTGTATTCGTTAAATATATATAAAACTGTAGCTCGAAGTTCGATAACTTCGTTTCTTTCTTTCCCTTCTAAAAAAAATCACAAAAGACGCTGTTTTAAAATCACAAAAATTCAGGGCACCTCCTTAATCAAAGACAAAAACATAATATTGATAAACATGCTACGAGAAAATGATGTAAAAGCAGTAATTCCTTTTCGATAATCGATCAACAATGACAAGCAAATATATTTCTCACTGTTCAAACGGTATTCAACATCCCTTGACAAATAATCCACGATTTTAGCTATGGCAATTTCGCTCAAGATTTCCTCTAGAAACTTGCCCCATCGATCAATAATAAGGAGCAATGGTAATAAGAGCGACGTTAATTTTACGAGTTTCGGAGATTGATCAAGCAACGAGAACACGTGCCGCGCGAAGGAAACCACGAAGTCGCGAAAATTGTTCGAGAGTTCAATCGCATCGAAGAACGTGTTCGACCATACGTTTTAAAACGATGATGTAAATGCGCAGAACCGTTGATCTCGTGTGATTTATTTGCAAAGGAGCGCGCGGCCAGCGAGCAGACGTCTATTACAGTTGATCGGCCGTAAATCAGGCGTCGCGACGCCCAATCTTCCAGAATAATTCTCAGATTGTTTTAACTTCGACTAATCGTTCAGCATAAACAATCGGCGCGGTGCAGAATTTTGGCGAATTTTTATCGAGCGTTTAATATCTTTGCACGAACACGTTTCAGAAAATAAGCAAATGACTAAAATTGTTAGAGATGGCGTTATAATACCGACGAAGCACATTTAAATGCATAGAGTCGTATTTCAGTGTTCACAGCATGCTTCAGTGTTGTTTTCCCTCTGAAATAAAACCCTTAGAGTATAACAATTTCGAAACGTCAACTTACTAATTTCAAAATGTGGAAAAATATTCTAAATAGCATTTTAAAGTATACATACTATTCTATATGTGGTGGCACTCGACCACGGAACTTTCCAATGGTTTCGCGACACACAGCGCTATACCTTCAAAGTGTAAAAGAATAACATGCCTAATGTACCATCGATATCCCTAACGGTTCTTTCGCCGAATATTCGGAAGAATGCATACGTGGCAACGTCGCGGACATCTAATAAACGCGAGCTTGGTGGGGATATCTAGGGGCAACAAAGAAAAGAATTCGTTTACTTTTGAACAGAAGATTCATTCCGTTGCGAACTGCGAAGTGCGAAGGGTTAACGTCATAGCGAAGCAAACACTATTAGAGATACGTGATTATTGACTCTTGATAGTTAATCGTTAATTGTTGTGAGGTGCAATAATAGTTGGTAGTAGTACTGCTGGGGTACTGTGCTTTTTCTTCTTAATTTTGTATCGTGGAAGAAAAATCGGAATACGTTCGCCGGGATTTGAAACCCCAGGGTCCCAAACGTTCGTAACCTAAAGCGCTAACCACTGCGCTGCCGTCGTCCAACACTAGTTAGGTGTTCAGTGGTGGTATTTGTTGTCGAGTGCTGCCATAGTTGTTTATCGTTAATCGTTAATTATTGATCGTAAATTGCTGTCTGTTGATTGTTAATGGTTTAATAAACTTTCTTGTTGAACATCAAGAGTATTTCTTGATACGTAACCGCAACCTAACCCCAATATACCACTTCATATAATTATTTAAAAATTCGCTAACATCTGTCAGAAAATTAGAGGCACTTTAATACCAGCGCTCTTACAAAATGCAAACTCGAAAGACTTGAAGAAGGGGAGTCACGATCGATTAAAAGACCAGAGGTAAAGACTTATTCTCTAATTCACATAAATAATCCAGGCAGTCGTGGTGTTTACCAGGTAGAATTATACGACAATGTTACGCCTTGAGGACGCGTTAAATTGTTCTCGATACCCGGGGTTGATACAGACTGGGTGCATCCGCAAGGATCATTGTGCCCGGTTGTTGCAGTGCTCGTGTCGTATCAAAGCCCAAGACGCACGAACAGACGCCATTCAAGAGCAGGCCATAAATTTCCTGCGGAGTGAAACACTGTTTTTTTACAATCACTCGTTTGGCCTGGATCGACGAATGCCCCGTTTCATACGAGCCTCGAATTCCTGCCGACCTTTTTATCGGTCTCGTTTAAATAGCTAGTAATACGTAGACAATTTGTCGGCCAGGGAGAACAAGGATGGTATCTGATTCAGACACTGCAGCTTTCTAATTGACTTCAAGTTAAATTTATAATAACTCGAAACTAAATCGAGGAGTTAACAACGTCTGACCTAGCGTTAACCAATTTTTCCTGTGGTTTTCGAAAGTTGAATAATAAAACGATCAATTTCTGACATTAGATTGCAATTGGTCAAATACAGATCAGGAAATTTAATGTAGAAAATATTCTGAAATTTCATTAGCATCGTAATAACATGCAATTGGCATGATGATGTTGGTAAGAAATCAATCTTGCAAACATACATTTAGAAAGAGAAATAGTGTACAGCATGAATAGTGGCCTTAAACGTCTAATTAGCCAATACCACTTATACAATTAATAAATATAATGAATAATTGACTGTTCAAATACTTTGCTAATTGTTACGCAGTAAAGCTACATTTGCAATATTGTAATTTCTATATACGATTTCAAACACGTTTCAAACTTTATCAACGTAACCACAATAACCAAATCTCACAACAGTTCTAATGAAATTTCAAAATGTATAACATACATAATATATTCATAAAATATGTGTGCAAGTGTTGGCATATGTTTGTAAGTCTGTGTGTAGAAGCTTGTACTCAATGGGCCGTATGAAGATGTTTGGAAGCAATCGGTAGAAAAAGACATCAGGAGGTTTACGCGTCGGTTTTCCAGCGACTTTTGTCGCGGGAAAACCACGGAACGCGTGTAACGTGGCGGCAGGCCAGCTAGAGCCATTCAGCGGCAGCTCGTAAATTTTCAGGAGCGGGAATCCTCCTTCGGGGAGGGGTTTGCCGGGGCCGAAAGAGAGCGACTGCAGGAGCATAAGGATCAAGGATCCCCGTGGTGAGCGGGCCACGCAGCAACAGGCGGCCCACTTCGCTCCCGGCACACATCCATTACCCCATCGGCTCATCCCGTTTGCGCTAGCTGCTTGCATTGAAAATTTATGTCCTAATAAGTGATTTGTACCGCGCTTCGAGTCTTTCCCCGCGCTAAATCTAAATTGGACAACCTGCCAGCATCCTCCTTCTACCGAGGTGAACGCGTGCTTCAGCCATTATACGATTATGGTTTTGAATTTTTTCAAATGGCTGCTGTTCATCCTTGTAGTTTGGTCGCTTCATAATCGCTGCTTGTATTTTTCTAAATCGCTAGATTCTAAATATAAATTGTGTTGAGGCATTAGATCGCCCGGAAAGTGTCTTTCTTTCGCAAACGTGTTTTTTACAACAATGCAGCTTCGTACAAACGTGAAAGCAAGTCTGTGAAGCGTCGTGGTGTTTATCTCAACAGAACAAAATGGGTCGTACGTAATTCGATAAAATAATATAAAAGAAAACACGTTGTGCGTCTATCATTTCCTCATAAAACGAGAGAAACTTCTCCGACGATCTAATATTTTTGTCCATTTAGGTTCTTAAGGTCTGAGATTGTATATAGCGGCGAGCTATGTTTTTATTGAAATATGTGTAATTTCGTGTATTACACTAGATTAGTCGCGTAGTAGTGACACACATATATGAGTACGAGTGTGTGAAGTATATGCGTGCGCAGCGTATGGTAAAACAGAAGAATGCAACTGTTGCGTACGCATGGTGATGAAAAAGATGGCGAGACAAAGAGAGCGCTGAGACGCGCGCAAATGTGTATCGACGAATATCTTGTAAATCATATATTAAACAAATCTGAAACTATTTTAATATCAATTCTGAGTGTAATGTAAGTGTTCCCATACATTTATTTCGCCCATTAATCCACAATTCTCCACAGGTTTTATGAAAGAAAACAAGATAAGCGAAAGGTATTGGGGTAATTTAAATTATTTAAATTAGAGTTGGATGTTCAAATTGGAAACACCCGATAGAACGACATTTTAGAAAATCGATTGGAAGAAAATACATCGAATGTCTTCATTCAGGGAATCATTCGACTCGTCTCATCCAGGATTCGACCGGATACGGCCATTAAACATCCGCTATATCTCGGTTCCCATAAAAACTCCATGAAGTAGCAATCCCGAGGGTGTAAATTAAGTATTGTTAAGCGGTCATCTGCAAAGTTGGATCTCGCAAGGAAGAATATGATGGCTGCCGCGTGAATGTCCGAATGCGTATGTAACGTTAACACGGAACTAGCTGTATATTTGACAGGGTATTGCTTATGCATGCTGATTGATTAATGCATATTAATGAAAAAAAGTTTTTGTTGTTACTAGGATGAAATATGCGACGCGACTGGGAAAACCAGTTCTAGTCTAGCGTTCCCGTGTTAGTTTCGCCTGTTAGGCATGGTATAATCGTGAATGCGCACATACGTCTGCGCGTTCTCATCATCATGCGTGGCCGATACCGTCTGCCTCGACCATCCTTCGATCTCTACAGGCTTGTTAATTTCCTATTAGAAATCAGGTGGAAAAAGACGATCGTTCGACCAACTCGTTGGCGAGCTTTAATTCGAGATTAAACAGTGCGTCGAAGATTACCATAATAAAAGCAGGTAGATTTGCCAAGGATCTTGAGAAAAATTCTTCCACTATTCTCATACTTAAGAACCGCCAGCTAAATGATAAACTGAAATAGACCTACTCTTTTAACTAGTCACATCATTAACTTCTACCTTTCACTAGCTAAATAATAGAAACCGAATGGACTACTATAACAAGAAAGTAACTGCATTTTCAAGTAACTTCAGTAAATCAGCAGACATTAATTGAAAATCAAAAAGTGCTAGAAATTCATACTAATAAACTTCTGCATTTTTCAACATAAAAATCTATGTATTTGTTCTCGCAACAAATACGTTTGAAATGTTAAAACTGCCTCCTTGTTATTGTAAACCCTTTAATGGATTTCTATTCTTGCGATAGTTAAGTGAAATAATAAATTAAAAGCCGACTAGAGAATAGAACGTTTAACCTATTCCTGTGTTGCTGCCTACCTTGACCCAAACACGACCAGACCGAACGCCGATCAATCGCAAATGCTTCGGCTATTTATTGCAATCGACCAAACAAATATGACCCCGAAGAGCTGACTCGTAATAGCTTCTCGTATTATCCGCTTGTTATCCTTCGCTCGAATCGCACCACCCTTTCCACAGCCGGTAACGAGTTCTAGCCACTCAAAACGCAACCGATGATCACCAGAACCAACACGTTAAGACGATCGAGACGGACTTGTTAAAGGGGGAAAGCAATCGCTGGTAGTTCTTGCCACCAGCCATTTTAACTGCTACCGATAGGCTCCTATAAAGTACAATAAACCTTTACTCGTAGCGCTTTCTGTTCATAGTATTCATTTATGGTGAAATGATTGACTCGTGATTACGGGCTGCGAAGGTAGACGATCTTCAGATTGCTAGATGGTAAATAAATGGAGAATGAAAAGATATGGAACGCCAGATCGACAATGAAGTCACGTACAATCATTTGTTTCCACACAAAAACCTCCATTGGAAAGGATTTTGTGTGGCATTCAATGATACTCAGAACGGTTACATGAATCTTTTATGAAAAATTACATGGCAGCCTTAGAATTCCAGAGGAGTATTACGTGCTCATCCGTTTGTCTTTAATTGTCCTTATTATCATGCTATTTATTTATAAGATCGGATGTGTTGAGGTTACCTGATGCAGGAACGCGTCGATGAATTTGTAATATTGGCTCGGCAACTAAGTGATTGCGGATTTTGTCATTAGCTGGTATTGGCAAATCCGCAGTCACTTAGTTGCCAACCCAATAGAAATATATAGCGACGTAAATACAGCTACAGTGTATGCTGATGCAGATCTTCACTGTAGCAGTGTCAAGTTACAACTGAAGATGACAGGGAGCACGTTGATACATTTACAGCAAAAAACATTACCAAGAAAATGAACTTTGGCGTGTAACTCTAGTTGAAGGTTACAACAGACTGCAACAATAATCTATTTATAGCTTTTTTTGTTTCTAGACCTCGTAACTCAAAACAACATTCACATTCAAGGGCACAATAATATGGACCTCAACTTTTTCAACTTCTCTTACTTCAGAAGAAGTAATTACTTCAACAGGATTAATACGGCAAATGGCGATAGACTTTGACACGAATGCTGCGTTCTCTCGTGAAAACATTCTATTTTATTGCTGATTAATTATGGAAAAAGAAGCAGACAAAGTCGAAAAAGATTCGACTGGGCTTTCATGAAAGCGGATGCGCCATTCTTTATAAGAACATTTTCCTCGAACATCAATTGACTTGTTAAAAGTGTCTAAAATCTAAGGAATAAAATCTATTCAAAGGAAATATAGCTATTTCAATCGTGGCGTTTCTAATCAATATTAATCGATGCGCGTAATTTATTTGACACGCGAACGTCAAACCATATGGTTTATTTATGAAAAATTCTTCGGAAAAGTGATCATCGATAACTTTATTGCAAGACTTTCCCGTTATTTAAATCACGAACCGTATGTGTGAAAAGAAAATTCGTTTTCCAAGCTTTTTCTCAAATATCAAGAGAAACTGCAATTAATGCGAAGAATTGTTACTTTGTCCTTGAGAAAGATTAGCTAGTATTTCGATTTAGTAATCGATATTTCCCACTTTATCTATTATTCATAACATAGAAGCAAAAACTATTTACTGTAAAAACAAGAGTGTCCAGTTACCCAGGCATCTTATTTCTATAATCATGAGAAGCGAAGTTTACATGAAAGTTTTCCACGCGAAACTTTAATCTATGAGGCTTTCAGCGCCTGTTACAACAACTTTCCAATTACTCTTACAATTACAAACGTATTCTACCACTCCTACACCGAATGAAAGACCTGGTTTGTGTCTTCTCCATCACACGGACATCGTTCTCCAATCAAATAATCCGAAACGTCCAAACAAACCTACTCACGACCGAACGATTACCGTCGGATAGACCAGAAGAAACATCCGGAGAGGACGTTTCTCTGTGTTTATTTATGAGAGAACGATCGGCTTGTAATTACGCGAACCCACCTTCCGCTTGCTTCTGCCAGCTTCTTGTGGAATCGTTAACCTCCAGGCAAAAATAATTGCGCGATCGTTCGATGGACGATAGCGGGTCGCGCGAGGCCGATTATCGTGCCGTTTAACGGCCAATCGACCGTTTCTAAATAGACGGCGAGTTCGAAGATGAGCCACCATCGTTCGCCACTGATTCGTTTCGTCGACGCAAGAGATCGTCGTGCACCGGTAGGCCGCGCTTCACGATCGTTATCGCAAGTCTCTTAACGCTGCGTGCTTCGTGGACATTAACGCGGCTGCTACTTCGTTCTTCTCGTCGATTTTTCACCGTCCACCAGGCCACAATGAAGATTTCCGACTGGATTGCAACGAGATTTTGTGTTAATTGTGATTTTCGTGTCTCGGCTCTGATTGATTTTTCAGCTCGTTGGAGGGGAACGTCGATGCAAGTGTGAGAAATTGGTTAGGTTAATTGGCATTGTCTTCGCGTTCCATTCTATGAGAATAATCGTGCAGATTTTTATACATAGTTGCATTATACGCTAATAACGCTTAACTTTTTCCAATATCCCTAATGATTCTTCCTTATTTTGAAGAATAATTCGCCGTTTGTATCGTGAAACACGTAACTCTTTAAACTACAATCAAGATACATAATTTCGAATAAATTCCGATCGCGTATAATGGAAAGGATATTGAGAATTATACCGTTCTTGTATAAGATAATTATGCGTGGAATAAGCCAAGGATACCGGGAAGTAGGACTTTAATTGCGTGCATCATTTTCTCGGAATACTAATTACGTTCAGCATCTCCCAACTTTTAATTTGCCAACTTTTTGCACAGCCCAATAATAAAAAATACAATATCAAATGATGCCATCTTCTGCCCCCGGCTTCCAGGAAAAATGTTCCATCGAGTAAATTACCTGCCCTTGCAAGAATATTTACTTACTGGCCTTATGGAAGCCTATCGTTAATTCTGAATTTTATTATGATCAAAAATAAAATAAGCAAGTATGAGAGCTCAGTACTCGCCTGAAACCGGCAATTTTGGAAATATCGCTACAGAAAGTAAATTTGAACATCAACCTTCCACGATCTTAACCAGTAAAAATCGTCTTTCTCGACTAATAACTTTCTTATATCAAATTCGACGCGCTCAAATATACATTGTGTATCTATTAGTAGGGAAAGTGACGCCACATTGAAATTCCTCGATCTAAAATAATCGATGTTCCCCATCTTCGAAGATAATCGTGGCTTCTTCTCTCGAACGCGGAAAATTCGCTCGCGGAAACATCTGATCCGTGGCACGTTTATTTCTTCAGATCACACGGTTCAATGTTTACGTATCAGCGCGTGTTTCAAAGCGTCGCGACGCTCCAGCTAAGACGCGTTGTTGAATACGACCCTTGACGAATCAATTATTTCCTCCTGGATGCGGACATGCGAGATGTCTATTCTTACGCGTTCTTTCGACCTCTTTCCAAACAAATACTACCCTGTGACGAGGATTGACGTCATCGTGTCGCTGCCACGGCTTCGAATCACCGCAATTCCACGTGTTTTCCATCAGAAAAATTAGCCACACTTTCCCTTGAATTTTATGCGTAAAGAAATTCTCGTTAACTGTATCGACAATTATCCGGATTATTTGATAAAGTGAATTTTATGGTAAAGCGACGGTAGGTTTTCATGACGATTTCAAGCAAGTGAAGTAGCATGCACAAAGGAATAACGTAAATATTAATGCAGCAACTGGTTCTGTGAACCAACCCTTACGAATGTACGTCTGATTTGTGGAACGAAGATAATATTACGTATAACATCTTCTGACACGTGTTTTTGTCAAAATTAAAGGTATCATTTTTTCTTTTTATTGCTAGAATATTTCTCTTTTAGTTGTTGAACTATTTTTATTATTTATTATTACGAATCCATAAATGTTTATACAAATTAGTATTTTTCTGAACTGATTAAGGAAGCGAAGATTTATTTCATCTTCTAAAAAATAGTGAGTTCTTTCTTTCTGTTACTAGACTATTTTTCTTTTAATTTTTGAACTGTATTTATTACTTATTTATTTGTGAATGTTCATACAAATTAGTATTTTTCTAAACTCCATTAAAGAAGCCAAGATTTATTCCATCTTCTAAAAAATAGTCAGTTCTTTCTTTTTGTTACTAGACTATTTTTATTTTAACTTTTGAACTGTATTTATTATTTATTTATTTGTGAATGTTCATACAAATTAGTATTTTTCTAAACTCCATTAAAGAAGCCAAGATTTATTCCATCTTCTAAAAAACAGTCACGAATACTTTGAATATTTTGTATATTCTTACACCGCACTCGTTGTCTATATTTTTTTTATTTGCATATTTAATCTATGCATAGGCAAACATGTTGAATCTATGATTTTGAAATCCGTACAACAGCAACACCATTGTTCCTTAAATATAGCCGTTAGCCATTCGTAGATCTGGCAAATTTGAATCAAACTACTCTAAATCCAGAATCTCTGAGACAGTAAAGAAGCAAAGAAGAGAACGAACAACGGGTTCTTTGCTTTCAAAGATCGTTTACAGAAGAGACGGTCAGGTTAGAACTCACCTAGCGTAATTATCTCGAGCACAATTCACCCTTTGACGGCAGGAGGTTCGTGTGACTTTCCGTGATTTACGATCATCCTGTGCTTCACCCGTTTATTCACAATTCTGTGAACGAAGCTGTTATTACGACAATGTCAGTGCAATTAACGTAAGGTTAGGTTCGCTCAACAGACGTCCTTTCGTCCCCAAAAATTCGAATCTCCACAGAGCGGTACCGTTCGCCGTGCGTCGCATTGGATAGCGAGACGAATATTACAGGACTGCTGTACCGTCAATGGAGCCTCAAACACGAACTCTTTCAGTATAATAAAGCTTCTCTAGCAATGCAAGCTAGACGATTCTAAATATAGCCTCGTATATTAATCCGATTGAATTCAAGGACACAGTAATATTGCACAGTTGCGACAGTTCTTTACGTTTCTGTCAAAGTGTTTCTACTAAAACAAAATTTCAAGCGGGTAGAATAGTCAGGTAAATACAAAGAGAAGCACATTTGTCGGAGGAGGGAACTCGCAACGTTCGCCGCTGAAAGTTCCTCCAGCCTCTAAAAGATCCTCTAGCCGCAGTTGGGAAAATCCGTGTCGGTAATCCTAGCCCCCCAGCGCAGCAGCCGCGCACTGGAAATCAGAAACGCACAGGCAACGTAGGGGAAAGAATGAAAGCGCGAAGGAGGCGTGAGCGCGAGGGAGAGGAAGTCGAGAGAGGCGCAGGAAAGGAGCTTTGGATTTCGTATCCCGTTTGGGAGGCCCGTCGAATGGGCTTCGGCCTTCGTTCGTGAGAGGCCGGACGCGCACAGGCAAAGACTAACAGAGAGGGAACGCGCAAGAGAACGGACCATGGAAACGGTGAAAGAAAGACACGGCGAGGCGACGAGACAGAGAGGGCCATCGAGAAAGAGAGCAAGACGACGAAGGAAAGGGCCCCCCGCGCCTCACAATGCAGCCTGATTTATGGCCCGGGCGCACATACATAGAGTTACACACGATATCATAATACCATTAATTCTTCGTCAAATTCCCCGCTGACTGAATCATACTGGCCACGCAGTAAATCACGCGGGGCGACTAATGTGAACGCGACCAGCGCTCGCTGTCTTATCTCCTTTGAACCACGGGGGCAGGTGGATCCAGTCTCTTGGACTCCGCTGAATTACTCTTGTCCTGGCCTCGGACTAGCCCCCTCCTTGTCCTTCCTACTCTTTCCTTCTCTACCAGCTCTAACCCCCTTGGCGTCCTCACGACTCGAAACCGACGCACTCTATTTGTCTCCTCTCGTTTCCGTATTTTTATAGTCGACGTCGCTTATCCACGGGAGAATCAGCGAGCTGATTTCACCAGGGACTACCACCACGGTAGCGGCAGTCACTTGTCGGGACACCGTTTACGTAATCGCGGTTTCACACAGATCTCCAGGTTCACGGTGCGAAGATACCTTCTGCGAGAGGACAGCGAGAGGGCAGCACTGCGAACTGGTCACAGGCTTCCTTCCATTTAGATGATTTCGTTTTTTACTTTTGCATTTTTCCATATTTGTTTTTGTTTGTTTGAAAGGGACGAGAGGAGGTAATGAATCGAGAACGTTGGGCTGCCGCGGCTCTTTCACCATTTCTGGCATCATTAATTTTCGTAGACTTTTAGAAAGAGTCGCTGTCTTTGAAAGAAAATATAGCATTGAAATCCTCTGAAATAACAAGGTCTCAATTTTAGATACTCGTATCGAAGTTCTATGATAGGAAAGGTGGTCGAAGAGAAGTTTCAAGTGCCTGTGTTACGGTTTCATATTTCTTTTCTTCAGAATTTCGTCCCTGAAACCCATTTAACTATGTGCTCTCTTCTATTTATGATTCCTGTTACAAATTCCGTCTATCAAAATAAAGAACTTTTCCAAACACTCGAAATTCTTAATAAATTTTCAAAAACCTGTGTCAGATTCTTCACAAGTACAAAATTCTTACCAAGCTTAGCAATTTTTTATTCATCATTTAGAAGAAGACGGCGTAGCTAGTATTTAACATATTTCTCATTTATAACCATCCTCGACAGAATCCAAGCTAATATCGCATTATCCGCGTCTATCATTTTTCGGAATTTTGATTCGCTCGTCACCTTCCCTTGGCTTCTATTTATTCTTCTGTTACTTCTGACACAATAGTCGCGTAATTTCCAGCAAGTTTCGAAGAAGCGAGGCTATCCTATCGATTATTTTCTGCTATTCTTGCGCGTCGTTCGTCTTTACACGTCGGCCATTCCGCGATAACGGGAAACATTTACAAACTACACTTTGCCCCGACGCAAATTGCTCCAAATTGCCCTCCGATAAATTTTTTTCGCCGCGTGCCAACCCATTAGCCGCTCATAAAGCAATACGCATTTAATATCGAAAGAAGCAGCCAACTTCTATCTCGATTTACCTACTAAACGGTTATCAAAAAATTTCACAGAAGCGATAAAGAATATTTGAAATAGTTGCAACATCGGGACATCACGGCGCATGATATACGAACGAGGATCGCTATCAGCGACGAGTATCGAAATTTATAATCGCTCGGCTAATATATTTTATGCGTGATTTAACGACGATTTAAGGTGGCGGCCGCCGCGAAGTAATCACACAGCCAACTAAGACCCGCATTCCTGTTATGACATACTGGCACAAATTTCCGTGGCGTCGAAAAACAAATCACCGACTGCTTACTTTTACCCAACCGCGACGTTTCTTTCGTAGATCTACGCGATGACTTATCGCCGATCGGGTCCCAAGCCGACGCACGATTTACGGCCTGACAGAATCTCCATTTTCGCGTGGTTCCACGTCGTCCTTTTTTGTCCATCGTGCGTGTGCGTCCGGAGTAATTCGTTTATGGTGGTCCACACACTTCCCGTGTTCCAGGAAACACGAGAACTGTCGGACTTCCAGAAATTCGAAACTTTCTTTCGCCAATCACGCTTAAGGAACTCGTGCACGCGTCGCCGGAAGCGAAAATTGGAGAATGATGAAAAAACGAGAGATATCTCTCGCGATATCTTATACCTTTTGCGATACTGACAATGTTATTTTATATTTCTTCTTCTTCGAATGGGATCTTGCTATATCGGTAAAAACCAAAATCGCAGAAAGTCTAATTTATACGTCCATGTTAATAATCGTGTCCTACAAGGAAACGCGAAATAACCGTGTTTTAACGTTCTCTCCGCAAAACACATACTATGCTTGTTTTGCAATAATTTCCTAACAACTTGACCGCGAGCATCTCTTGGAATAGAACAGTCTACTGTCTTCAGGACCAATTCGCAGAGTAATTTGGCCCGAGATCGTCTACTGTCCGACCTTAACCCGCAATTAAATGCAATTAAATGCGATCGCAGCGATTGAGTTAAGAGGAAAAAGAATAAGAAGAAGAAAAGTTTCGGGACTTACTCTGTCCGATGTGCACCCTCTTCATCCACGAGTAGATCTTCGGTGGCTCGTTGCCGGTGGGGTTTGTCTTATTCGACGTGTTGTTGCCAGTGCTGGAGGTACTGGAGGTCGAGGATGCTGGCGAGGATGCGGATGACGCGGTGGTCAATGTGGAACTTCCCTCTGCTACAGGTCTGGAACTTCCGCTTGCGGGTGAGGCGGCCGATGCGGCGACCGACGACCTCGACGAACTTCCAGGCGGCGAGGTGAGGCCTGACGCGGCTTTGCTGGTGCCAGGTGCTACCAGAGGGGTCGGACTGTTCCTAGAGGTGGACGTGGTCAGATCCTGGGGCGACGCGACGCTGGTTGAGGACGTCGAGTCGGCGTACTTGCAGCTCGACGTGGACGGTGCCGATGGCGCGGACGCGGCCTGAAGAAGTGGTGTCGTCGGGTCTTGATGCAGCTGCTGCTGAGGATGGTGCTGTTGCGGATGATGTTGCGACTGCTGGTGCAAATTGTGTTGCTGCGAGGTTGTCGTTGCGCTCAATCGAGGTTGTGGCTGCAACTGCGTGTAGTCTATCATACCCGTAGGCGCTGTATGTTGCATTCCAGAGGCTGGTGTGGCGTACGGATGCTGAGGATAGTGTTGCTGAGGAGAGTAACACGGTGCAGGGTAGCTAGTCGCCGCTGCATTCGGATTGTAATAGTCTCCACCTGCAGGCGATGCCGCCTGCATCGGTTCTCCAGGTGAGTTAGCTGTGGCTCGTGGTTGCTGTTGCGTCTGCTGCCCCGCGTAGCAAGACGCCAGCGAATTGACGAACTGATAGGAACTCATGGTTCACGCGAGTAGTGCACCCGTCGTCAACGTCACTGTTACCCGATTCGTTCCACACGTGTTACGATTCGATATTCCACGACAACAACACCACCGATCTAATCTGGATCTCCGAGTGGCGGCAAGATACGCGCACTGTCGTTAAATACGAGACCCTGTCATCGCTGGTCGTTGATTTCACGACGACGACGACGAAGACGAGGACGATGACGGTGGGAACGGTAGCATGTCACACTTGCCGATAACAGAGGAACCTTGGATATTAGGTGCTATCACTTGGTTAGGAATAAAAACGAGCTCACCGTTCTCTTGTTCGTTTGCCGTGTTCACACCTATCGCGGCCCGTTACACGCGGATAAACACGTCCCTAAACGATTCGATAATGAACGAGGGGGATCGCGACGAATAGAAGGAGACGCAGTCGTGTACCGGCAGGCGGGCAGAGTCTAAACCGACCTGAGCCGTGTCGAGTTTACGAGGGCCACGTGGGCCTAGGCTATAAAACTGTCTTCTGCTTCTTTACGACCTCACGAGTCGCAATTACCTACAGAGAACTCGTCGAGGCAGCGTGCAGTAGCGCGTAACAGCCGGCTTATCGGGTCGCCCCATTGAAGACCAGACCCCATGCACTTCTTTATTTCTTTCTTCCTCGATGATTTATTCGCACGAATCACCGCGTGTCCTTTGAAACAGCGTATGCACGAAATCCGCGGTTGTGCTGGCGTTCGCGATACGACGTATCTCCAACGTAACCAACCGATGCGATGCGTCCGTATGACAGAAAGATTGACGAAAAAATGAGAACGTACACGGCGAACGAACAAAACGCGATTGTCGTATGACGGAAGACGGAACCGTGGCGAATGACTCTCTGTCCGCGGTGAATCGTCGGTATGCCGGTGTACCGATATCACCGCATTAGGGGGTGAAGCGTTATTGCCGCGGCTCGGCGTTCACCGTTCCTGTTGCGTGCGCGGAGGGTGGTTGGTATCGTACTGAAGGCCTCGCTACGATCCAACGGAGGCCCGGTGTATGCGGTAGCTTGTCACGTGCCCGCGCTCTCTGCGTGTCAGAGGAGCGCCTCGACCAATCCCCGTCGTTCGTCAAACCTTGATTGGTCTCTCCGCCGGCGTAGGATTCTTCAACCCCGTTCCTTGCGTCTCCGTCGGGTCTGTGTGGTGCTGGTGCTGCTGCTGGCGCTGCTGCTGCTGCTTGCTCGTGTGGTGGTGTTGCCTGGCTGCTACCCGACGTGACAAGAGCCGACGAGAGGGGTGTGCGAGCAGGACAGGAAATCCGTGGGGTCACAGAGAGGGGATAGCACCGTCAGGGGGGCTAATGGAGAGATATTCGGGAGCCCCGAGGACCGATGGTGGGGCGAGGATCTCGCTGCTTCTTTCTCTCTCTTTCTGCTTTGCTGTCGTTTTCTCCTTTGCAATCTTCTAGCCGCAACGTCACCAAGAAGTAGTCTTCCGCTTGCCGTCTCTGCGAGGGGGCAACGCGCGCACGCGCCCCCTTCCGCGTACACCCTCGTGCCGTCGAAAGAAGGAAGAAGAGGTGGTTCCCCGCGAGATGCTACCGCCGCGTTCTGCTTGATCGCCGATCGCTTCGATCTTTTTGCAATTTCTCGGTTTTCGTTACGTTAGCGGTATCGCGCGATCATCATCGCTTTTAATCGCTACCTTTAATTTCCTCCTATGTTTTCGTCGTACTCTTCAAGATTTAACAAGCTTAAGCGACGATGGTCTTCGATAGTTTCCGAGTTGAAAGGCCGCTGCTTCGACGGAATGTATATTCTTCGTTTCTCTTAGACGAAATTTCTCGCGACCAAAGGGAGATCACTGCCATCGAGTCACTTTCGACCGCATTTCGCGGGCCCCGTGTTTCAGAAGGAATACGCGTCGAGGAGCAAACGGGTCTCTAGCCGCGAACGAAAGAAGGGATGCGCATAAGTCAGCCGGCCGGCCGCGGCTGACAGTTTTATGAGAGTTTGATAGTCTCCGGCGCGGTGTTCTCTGATGGCAGAGGAGCCGGAACGTGTCCGTGGGAGAAACGAGGCTGCTCTCGCTGGTGGGAAAGAGAGGAGAGCGCTCGTGCGAGCAAGAGGGAAACACGCGCGCACTACGCACCGCACTCTTTATTGTCCCATAAATTCAAACCTGTTGCCCATAGCCGAATGAGAGAGACGGACCGAAGGAAGGAGCAACAGAGATGGAAAGGCAGGGTGACGGATAGAGAAAGATGGATAGAGAAGACGGAGAAGGAGAGAGGAAAGCGTGCACGAGGTTAGGAATCCTCTCCCAATCGCGCAATCCGATTGACGCCCCCGTTATCGCACGTACGGCGAACCCGGACGCAACTCGTAACTCACTGAACCGACTGAGCCGGTCGAGAGGAAAGCCTCGGAGTTGGCGGCTCGAAGCAAGCAGAAGCATGTGTGACGTAGTAGCCAGTTGGTCAAACGGGGGGCACCGCGGGGTGGCGACGTGTCGGTGGGGTTCCGGAGCGAAGGGGACGGCCGAGGAGGCGGAGCTCTCCTTGCTTCTCGCGGATAACTCTTCGTGCTCGACTTCGGCCAGTTTTCATGCATATTTTCCGCGTTCCTCGCGACTACGCTTCACGTAATTAAATCATCGTCTTCCTGTTTTCCCTTCGCTCCATCTATCTATTATTTTCATCTATTTTATCAACTGACTACTCGTTGTACAGTCGGTGTTGCATTTCAAACGATCCTGTTACATTCTCCTTATCTTTATGATGTCGAAATTTCGCCGGAACATTCTCACAAAATCATCGCTACACGTTTCGACCATAGATGGATAATTTCGAAGCAGGAGAGAAGCGAGTGAAAAGCCACTAGTATGCCACTCGCTCGCCAGATGTGGCAAGTGCGTCCGTTCCTGTTGAATTGTCGCGCGCGCCCGCCCCCGGTCACCCCACCCTTCTTTCGCGTCCCCCCACCACCGCACCGTCGCGCCCCACCATCGCCGACCAAACTAGCTATCTCTTCCTCTTTAAGTTCTCTCGCGGTTGTGTACGTGTACGCTACTATCCCCACCACCTTTTCAGTATTCGCCACTTCGGAGCCCGGTATTTGTCCTACACCTACCATCCTTCTAGTCCTCTCTTTCCACGTCGCGGTGGCGTGCCCTGAACGATCGCGCGCGCGCGCGCGTCAACCAACTCGTTCGCCGAAGAGGAAGAGAAAGGGAGATGGAGGTTGACAAGTGATCGCGGATCAGACACGGTTCATTCTCGCCGCAAAACACCGTCGAGTCGTTGGAAGCGCGATCATTGCCAGGACGTTTGCGGATTCGTCATCGCGCCGACGATGCCGCTTTGTTCTTGCAGACTTGGGGGTCCGTGTTTCCGGTGTTCCGCAGGCTCCTTTCCAATGAATTCTCGCAGCCAGAACCGGATACAGTTGCATCGTTGCAGTTTACCATTCGATAATAAAATTTGGATGAATATCGATTGGCGAGAATAAGTCACGTTTGAAATTGTTCATTCTTTGGACTAATGGAGATGGATGTGTTATTTGTAGGTATTTTCTTCGAGCAGAGATTTTCTACGCGGGCTTTATGATATTCGTAGGGAATTTAAAGGTGTAAAAATATACAGAAAGACATTTGCTATGGTATTTAGTGGATGAAAGAAAATGTAACTTCCATTTCTTCACATTCATAAAAATGTGAAATTGTAGAAAAATCCGCAATATACTTGCAGTTCAGCTTATTCTAAAATACTCTACTTAGAGGAAGTTACATTTTCTCGTGAATTACTTCAAAATATTTTAGAAATCAATTATGTTATAAATGCTTCTCTCGTCACAATCATTCGCCATTACGAATTATATTTGCCACATGTTCGATCGTATTACGTGCCACGTTCGAATACCCGAGCTGCAACAGGCAACAAATTATACTTCGATGAAAATTACGAATGTCCCATAGCATTCGGAGAATACTACGAAGAGTCGCGCTGATGTACGTTCTTCGGGACGTAGGCCGAGATAACGAAGTCATCACGTCAGGACGTCGATGTATTTCAGACTGACGTAATGAAAGCCAAAGGCATAGGGGGAATCGGTTTGGAAAGAAGTCGACCACGGTCGGGGCATTTCGGTCTGATCCGCATTGCCTCGCGGCCGCGTGTCACTCTTTTGTCGTTTCAAAGCTGTCTCTCTCCCGCTCGGCGTTCGTCCATTCTCCGCCTCTCTGTTTCTCCATTCGTCCCATTAGAAATTCTAATAAAGCCGTCTCAGGTGTAAAAAACGTATCGGGACCCCCATGAATCACGTGTCGCAAAGCAGAGCCGCCAGGACACGTGTATCTGTTATGCCTTCCTCTCCGCGACGCGAAAGAGGATGCTTTGCGCGGCGTTTTCTTCTCCTCTTCCTTCACCAGCGGTAATATCTGCCGCTCGTCCAACCAGAAGTACTTTGGGGAAGTAATCATCGTCGTTGATAGCGGGTTTTAATCAACGAATTATCGTGAAGTACATTTCTTATGACTTGTAAGTAGCAATGGGTTGAAGTGACTTGTAAACTACAGATGAGAATGGGTAGGTAAATCTGTATAAAATATGTTTAACTCTAGTTTGGGTTGTTATAATGTTAACATTTCTATATTTGTCTCATTTTACAATTTATACATGTCTCATTTTACAATTTTTCTTATTTCCTACTAATAATATGTATAAATTTTTAGGCAAATGATTTATAAATATGTTAAAGATTGAAACTCATTTATTCGTTGAACAATTACAGTTCCCACAAAGTTCCAAATACTTTAACGTATGCTACAAAATATTTAATGTTACATTATATATGTACAATTGTATTATATGTTATATTATATAGCATAGTATATAATATACATTTCATGGTATATGTACAATTTTTTTTTTACATTGAAAATTCATTTAATTGTTGGATAACACAATTCTGTTTACTCTCAGGGTTCAAATATTTTACATGTGCTACGGAATATTTAATGCTATATTACATGTTATATAGAAAATATTATATAATATGCAATATATTATGTAGTATAGTATGCACTACATGTTATATAGTATATGAACAATTGCTTTTTTTTTTGCTTTTGAAATTTATATTCTTGTTGGATAACTACAGTTCTGTTTGCCCTGAGAGTTCAAATATTTTACATATGCTACAGAATATTTAATGCTATATTATATATTATATATATAATTATATTATATAGAACATATTATATAATATATTATATAGTATAATATGCATTATATATTATGTACTATATGTACAATTGATTTTTATTTTTGTATTGAATTCAGTTTGCATAGAATACATTGATTTTAATTCGCATGAACATATTGAACTTTGTGGTACCCTCAACTATAGGACACGCTAGAGACCAATGATGCAATGATTCGTGCAAGTAAGTTTAGAAGGCAGTGGTTTAATGTAAGTAGATCTTGTCGTGGCTGTGCGCCTGTCACGATGCTCATATATTAAATCCCTGCGTGGACGGTTTCATGTGTTTGCATAAATAAGGGTTGCCAGGTCAATAGTCCTCTTTTTGTCGTTGGCGGGTCTGTGGGCTGATGCTTCTTGCACGGTAATAGAGATATGTAGTTGGAATATAACCTTTGAGATACTCCTTTCTGCTCATTATTGACACTTAATATTATAGGTTATGTTAAATCGATGAATACAACTGAAGGATCTTTATCAATAAAAATAATCAAACGTGAAAATTTGCATCAAATCGCTGTGAGACATTTTAAAATATAAAAATGTTAATTAATAAAAGGTCAATATGACTCTACTTGAACCGTTAGAAAGGAATTTTCTCTCTAACAACGATCGCATTAATAAATGTAACAATATCTACAGATAATAATAGTTAAAGTAAAAATACGGTTTCGCCATAATTTTGGATACGTGACGTGTACATAATTTCATTCCTGATATAATACCATTTTCTAATTAGGGTTTCGAGCCAGGAAAATTCTAACAATCCAGGTATCATAGAGCTACTTTGAGACATATTCTATCGCATCCTGTGAAAGTTCAATTTGATAAAATTGTCAAACATCATCGAAAAAGAGAACAGAATAGAATCTTATAAACTCAGCTAGAAAAGGGAGGAAAGGAACAAGAGGGCTGATAAATTCCGCGCGGGTTACCCGGACAGGGTGGGGAGGAAAAAAAATATATTCAATTCGAGGTTCACAGCTAAGACGCGTTGCAGAAAAACCAATACGTATCCGCGTGCCGGCCATGATGGATTGCTGGAGCTATGGGAAACTATCTGTCAAGCACAATATCGACCCTCGCTCTCTTCGTCCAACCCCTAGAAACCGAAGGTTCACTCTCGCTACCGGCGTTCGTCCCACAGTTGTGCTCTCTCTTTCCTCGCGATGTGGCCTCACCTATACATTTCTATATAAACCTTTACTCGGCCCCCCTTTTTCCTCTCTCTTTCTCTTTCTCTCCCCTCCTTTCTGGTCGAGAATCCGTGACCATTTCGCAAATGGCACGTCTCTCCTCCACTCCATGGACCCTGCTGCGTTTGCATAAGAAAAGAGCGAGAGATGTATAGTTAAAGGCCGAAGAGCTGTCGTGCACGAGGAATCCTCACGATAAAGGAAAACCGCGATCCCATTAAAATGTTTTATCGATCGCCATCGATGCCTCGCGATCGACCGATAACGACGACACGGCTCGCGATTCACCGGCCTCGTTTGTCGAATCGCTTTCGTGCGGTTGCTGGTAGTCCACTGACGAGAATCTTCGCTGGCGGTCTAAATTAATTCTAGGGAAATGTGATTCCCGTTTACTAGCTTCTGCTTGTATTAGATAAATCGTTTCTGTTTTTAATTAAACGAAGCTAAATTGAATTTTTTATGAATCTCATAATTATGTGAAATTTATTTTAGTATAAAATGGAACATTACATATAAAATTTCGTAATTTTTATAATTAATAAATTCATAATTCAGGTGTAAAAAGAATATAATTAAATATAAATATAATTAAGAGTAACATAATTGTACGATTAATATAAAAGTACCTGAAATTACAGGTACTGGTACTTTCCTTCTAGAAAACTGATGACTTAAAATATTAAATAAACAGAAATATTAACTATATTTAATTAACTAATAGGAAAGTTAAAAACGTTTCTCATACGTATGAGTCATAAATTACTGTTAATTTGAAATTATTGTAACAACGAAATTTAGAAAAAATGACTATAGATCTAAATAATTAACACTGGGATTTCGAAGCCACTATTAAATCAAACAAAAACCCATGGACTGAGGATTACATTTTTGTGGTATGTAAAAGATTCCATTTATTCAGAGGCGCACTTCACTTTCTCCAAGTAACGATGACAAAGAGATACTTTTAAAATTTGCGACTACACAAAGTTCGTCGATTTCAGCGAGAGCGGTAAATTAACTTAATTTATTAATTAGAAATTACTTGGGAAAATGAAGCGTAAGATGAACGTTTGTACACGCACAAGGAACGTTTTCGGCCATCTTGTTTCGTGTGAACGGCGCAGCTGCCGAGCGTGCCCCCACTCTTCTTCATCCCTTAACTTTACGACTTCCCACGTTGTCCTGTACCTTCACTGGCAACCAATTTTTAAACTATTTTCCACTTCCCGTTTTAAACATTTCTTGTTATCGAACGTTCAAGTTTACTCCAATCGACAATTTTATCAAGTTCCTTAACCTCTCCAAGAGACTATCCATTGCATTTAGCATCTAAAACGTTTACAATTAGAAACTTTTCCTCGCAAGAAACTCTACAAATATTTTTGCCCTCACTATGGGGGATGGCAGCAACGAGTCATATAAATAAAATAGAAACAGAGTAAGCAAAAATCTTAAGGACAATAGTACGTCAGAAATGAAGATATACGGAAAAGACTTAAAGATTCCAACAGTTAAAGAGGAAATCGCTAGATATGCAAAAAAGTATAAAGAAAAAGACTTGCAACACAACCAAATCAGCTGGTTGCTGAAACGAATAAAACAATAATAGAAAGAAGACTGAAGAAGCATCCTGCAGATCTCACAATAGAACAATAAACAGTCAGGAAGATGGAGTCCCGTTGGGGGTAACCATCCACATGCTATATTTTATCAAAACTTAAATTATAATATTTTACCAAATGTCCTAATGGACAAATTAGGAAATATGAACAAACAATAAATAAAAAAAAAAAATATTTTTGCCGAATCGTTGTATTCCCCTTGTTGTTAATTTTCGTTTCAAAATATTTTGCAACGTTTAATGGGACAATCGTTAAAATGTTTCTTTCAATTATTCGTTTTCCCAACTTCCCTCTTTATCAAATTTCTGTGGAATATTTGAATAGATAATTTTTAAATTATTTTTCGTCTTTTATATCGAAACCGTTTTCCTACCGATAATCGTCGAAGTCAGAATTATGTTCGAAGAGGCGCGAAACCGTCGGTCAAGTGGACTTTTTTTTACGAATCTCTCAGTTTTTGAAACCACGTTCAAAGGATCATAACAATGCGAGAAATGCCGAGTCAGTGCTATTAATCAGTCAAAATATGAAATTTAGTGAGTGCGTCAAAATATTTTCGAAAGGACGCTCGCGCTTCTCTTCGAGATGCAGATACTGTGTGTTGTAATGCGAACCGATCGACGAGAACCATGTACCGAACAAAATGTGCCGTGAACGACCTCGCTTTCGGGATACCTGAGCCGCAGGATACTCGACTGTTTAGCTCATTTGGCCATAAATCATAGTGGTTGCCGGGTCAGCTGGCCTGATCTTGTTCCCAACACTACGTTCTTTGCTCACGACCTATGCTAAAGCTCGAAATTTCCTATACGCTATTAGCAACTTACGTTTACTAAACAGTCTAACAAGTTCACCTTGCAAATTTAACAACAAACAATCGTCAAATACTCGATGGTTTCTCAACGTATCGTACGCAATTCCGTTACTTTCAAGTCAACATCTTAGGAAGATAATATCGAATAGAATAAATCTTCGTGAGTATTGGTCTTTTAAGAGAAACTTCTGTATCATGATATGTCAAATATCGTTACTAAAATAATATTACACGAAAATTGCTATTAAGATAATTATACTAATTATACTTTTATAGTCTCCTGTCAATCGATTCATTTATGTACAGCGCTATAAGCGTTTAGGATTTCAAGAGACCTGGGTTTTCCTAATTCTATTTCTAAAAATAGTCGTCGTCGTACCGTCTCTGTTGTTGCTGCTGTTGCTGTTGCTGCTGTTGCTGCTGTTGTTGCTGCTGCTGCTGCTGCTGTTGTTGTTGCTGTTGCTGTTGTTGCTGATAACGATAATGAAAATACGCCTCGTGGAGCCTGTCTTGTGCGACAGCAATTGGCTGAATGGGCATTACAGCTTGTTCTGGCTGAATGGACATCACAGCTTGTTCTGGCTGAATGGGCATCACAGCTTGTTCTGGCTGTATCATTGGCGGGGCTGATACGGCGGTTGGTCTTGTGATCAGCAGCTTATCGATGGGTGAAGCATTTTGTTGACTCGGCGAATTGCTTCCTTCTGAGTTCACTTCTAATGCGGAGTGAACGATTTTGCAATCCTTCTTCGCCTTCATTCGTCGATTTTGGAACCAGATCTTGATCTGGCGCTCAGTTAGAGAGAGAGTCTTGGCTATCTCGAGGCGACGTCTTCGAGTGAGGTAGCGATTATAGTAGAATTCTTTTTCCAATTCCAGCGTTTGGAGCCGAGTGTATGTTTGTCGGGTCCGTTTCTGTCCAACGCTGTTTCCATCGCCTGCAAGGTAATTTCAATGTTACGTGTCATATCAAATAGGAAGAAATGTATACTTTCTCAACTAGCAAATTAGTGTAGCAAATGTTAACGAAATTTCCGTAAGTCTCACTATGGGGGATGGCAGCAATGAGTCACACAAATAAAATAGAAACAGGGCAAGCAAAAATCTTAAGGACAATAGTACGTCAGAAATGAGGACATAGGAAAAGATTGAAAAATTCCAACAGTTAAAGAGGAAATCGCCAGATATGCAAAAAAGTATAAAGAAAGACTTGCAACATACCCGAATCAGCTGGTTGCTGAAACGAATGATACAATAATAGAAAGAAGACTGAAGGAGAAGCATCCTGCAGACCTCATAATAGAACAATAAACAGTCAGGAAGATGGAGTCCCGTTGGGGGTAACCATCCACATGCTATATTTTATCAAATACTAAATCATAACGGACAAATTGTAAAATGTAAGCAAACAATAAATAAAAAGAAAATTTCCGTAATCTAATGGGAGCAAAAAGTAATTATTCCCATAGAATTCGATAGGCTTAAATTCGCGCTCCATTTTTTTCTTTTTTGTTGATTACCTTGTACAATATTTAAATATTTTCAGTATAAAGATTCCACGAAATTCGACAAATTTCAATCTATGCAGACTAACCTCTACGGTATTTGAATATTTTTAATACAAAGAATAATATAAAAATTCTACAGAATTACATGCAATTGAGAAATATGAAATATTAAGATTGTCCTACAAACCGTTAGAATAAGACTTCATCCACGGATAGTCCACCTGCTGACGCGCACGCTTGTCCACGAACTCGTCAGTTTCGTTAAGACTGCGTTTCTTATTATTATGACCACTCGTGTAAGCAGGGCAACTGGGTTGTACGCCATAGTTCGTGGACGAGTTTCTTACCACTGTGGAGGCAGTTACGCAGCTGTTGCAATGTTGTTGTGTAGGATAACCTTGGTAATTTTGAAAGCATCTATTTTGAATTTGTGGCTGTTGAATTTGTGGCTGTTGAATATGTGACTGTTGAATATGTGACTGTTGAATTTGTAGCTGTTGAATTTGTAGCTGTTGAATCTGTGGCTGTTGAATCTGTGGCTGTTGAATCTGTGGCTGTTGAATCTGTCGCTGTTGAATCTGTCGCTGTTGAATCTGTGGCTGTTGAATTTGACCTTGAGCGTTCGGTACAAAGGCAACGACAGGAGATATTCTATCAGTCGAGGATGTTGGTGTGTACGGAGTAGACTGACAGGAAATATTAGACATATTTTGTCCGCCTCCTATTGCTGCTTCCGGGTTTTCACCAGGATTAACGTAATCTTGGCCTACTGCGTCTTTGCCATGTCGTAACAGCGTCTCCAAAAGGCTAGCCGGAGCTGCAACATCCTGATTGGCCCTTTGATTGTAATTTTGGCTTGGATATACTTGCTGACGTGCTGGCGAATACGAATTGTTCGAAAATTGTTCGTTGATAGGTGGCTGACAAGACCACAAGTCTGCCTCGCTGTTGGCGAAATACGCGGCGTTTGCCATATTATTAGAATAACTGCACTTAAAAACACAGATTCACAGACCAGGATTCTCCAAACGGCACAGATTGGAGCACTTGGGGTTAGGTTAGACGACAAGCCTCATATGCCACGTACACAACACGTCGTCAAGATACGCGTTAGAATGTAAGACATTACAATATAAATATGCACATTATCGAACGTTCACTAAAGAATAACACGAAACACTTAATTTTGTCAGAAGATCAACTAGAGGAGCAGGAACGAAGACACGTTCCTTCCGCACTGCGTGTACCATCCAGAATAGCTTTCCAGGGGATGACGAGCACAGAGAGGTCAACGTCAAGCCAACTTCCAATGAAATGAAACGATCTTGTCCCTGTGACGATTTCGACCATTTACGGTACATGGGGGTTCTACGCGTGCCAAAAAGGGGCTCCCAGGCAAACTTTCACCGGTTTATTACGGTACCACGCGGACACAACGTACCCGGGTGGAGGTGGAAGGGACAGGGCCAAACAACCCTCGTACCCAATGTCGCACCTCCCGTGAAACTCCGCGGCTACCACAGGGGAGCTCTGCTGTGTCGGCTCTATCAGCTGCCCTTTGATTCAGAGTTAAGGCCACCCCCAATGTACGCACTCGCTTTTCGATCTGTGCCACAATCCCCTCCCACTATTAACGCTATTCACACAAAACCCATATTGGCTCCCCTAGCACCCGACCTCGCACAATGTCTCTGCCATGTGTGCACGTCTCTTGGACTGCGTGCACCCAGTCGTCCTATCGCCATCGAGCAACCCCACATACTGACAAAATTGAATAAACTGATAAGCCAGATTTGAGACGCTATGTGAGGATAAACAGGAGCGAAGGTCGCAACAGGAAAACACCACAGGTATGAGTTTGCTAATTTACTTCTTTCGATTTCACCTTACGATTGTGTAGAAGACTGACCTAGTGTAAAATTAGAACAGCTTGTAACGGCACATGAGTCAGAGGACAATTTGAATTGTATTGTTTTACCTCGAAGTATCAACACCGTTATGATATACGAAATAATATACAAACTCCGGGCAAAACAACGTCGCCGCTACAAGCAACCGTGAAACCAAGTCAAATTCTAAGTTTCTGGTTCTAACTCGATCGGTAAAAATAAACGAACACGATCGTTAAAGCGATCGGTAATTAGTCTTCAGCGAATCAATTGTTAATCAGTATCGAGCATTCTCATCGAACATTGTTATAGCGATCAGTATCGAGCGACATACAGTTGACCTTGTATCACCTGTATTGTACAGGTTGTTTCTGTATCATATATTTGTAAGCGTTTTAAAATGCACTTGACCACACAAACATCAACTCGTCTTATCGCTACAAACACCAACTGGTTTAATCACCTTCTATAAATGTTTCAAGATCAGAGATCTTAGTTAAGTTGAGGAGGTTTTGCAGAAGCCAAAGGTACGATTTTCTAGAATTTTGTAAAGACTGAAGAAACATAAATACGTTTAGCTTCGAAATTAAAGCAGAAGATAATTTTGCTAACTAAATTCTATAATCCTATCCTTGTCAAAAATATGAAATCTGACTTACTGTGTCTTTTCCCTGTAGTCTTTATTTGATGAAGTAAAGTACAAGATGCTAGAAAAGTAGAGGTTAGTTTGGGTGATGTATAATTGAAAGGAAGTGACTTTTAGGTTAAGTTAGATTTTTATTCCCTACGAAAATCTTTTTCAAATGTTCATGGTTGAAATTTGAAAATTTTTGAAGGGTATTTTGCAATGTTTCTAGAAAAAGAAAGGAGGAAACCAGAAATAGATATTTTGAGCTGGTAAACAAAGAGCGTAGCAAAGCTAGACGCAAGCAGTCTTGCGAGTGACGTCTCTTTCTAGAAGCCTGACCGGCGACGATTAATCAACCCTGCTGAACCCTCTCTTTCTCTTTCTTTCCCTCTTCTCTTTACTGTTATATACACGTGCATTTAGCACGTCTCTTCTACCCCCGTTCATCTTCTGTATTTTCATTAATCCCACCTTCGTTCCGGTGCATTTTCGACCAGGGAAACAAACAAAGGAAAGGTCGAGGAAATCTGAAGAATTATGAAAGTAGGCTCAGCCATTTCCATTGAACGCACTGACCGTATCGGAACCTCTCCTCTGCCATTCTTCTTGAAATTACGATGGAAACTGTCAATTTAACAGTTAGGTAGAGGATTAGTATTTTTCTTCGAATATTTTATTATTAGTTAAATCCTTAGACCGATAGTTGTACAACCCTGTCTTCAAAATGAAATTCATTTCTGGGTAATTTTAAGAAATAACTTGTCAAGTAGTAATATTAATGAAATAACAAGTTATAGGTTATAGAGTTCTTTTCTGCAATTTTGCAATTTTACGTCACGTAGAATAACTCGATAGCTTGTAATTTGCGAGATTTAGTTTTTTAATTTTCTGTCTTTATATCAAAATCAATTACAATAATTGCAAAAGAATTGACTAATATCAACACATATATTACTATAATACTAATACATATATATTAATAAAACACAAAATACTCCTAACTTGTAAAATTTTACTAACAATATTAATTCAATTATCTTAAAGTGTCCTTAAAGTGATATTCCATTGAGTTCGCAACTTATAGACAGATAGTTTAATTAAAACAGTCACACTGATGTATGCTGAATTACAAAATGAATTACAAAATCTCGTTTGATTTGAGCACCGTGCCAGGCTAAAACCAGGATTAAGTGAGATACAATAGTGCAGCAGGCGTTAATGATCAGCTTATGGTTAAAGGTCCCACTTCGAAATAATTATCGTCTACTGAAGATAATAGACGACCATGCGAACAAACTGTAAATAGTAAAGTAACCCCGAAAGAAAGTGATTGATGTTTCGTTCGACGTGGTGACCAAATCAACGGGGAATCCGGCCATCTGATCAGGATGGACACGCGTCCACACGAATACAAGCAGACCTTTTGTGTATATAGACACGTTTTCACGCACACCAGCACGTAAATGATGCTGGGAGAGCTCGGATCCTGTTTCGCGTGCTCGACAAAGAAATGGCCATGATGATAATAAATAATAATCCGCAAAGGGCGATACTTGTGGGAAGGAACCGAGGGTCGAAAGAACGTTTCGCGAACCATAATTTTACCTACTGACTTAATTTTCCTCGCTCGCGGTAACCTTTGCCATCAGGCTCGCCGTTAATGAAAGCTTGAGCGACGCGTGAGGGACTGCGAGATTTTAGATAAAGGAAAAGTGATGTTCTCGGTCGGCGAAACGCCATGGAAATCTTGTTCGTTGGTCAAATGGGCAATTCGAGGCAGGATATTCCATAGGAATCTCGAATTCGATAAAACAGACAAGAATTCTGGATTCTACTGAAGAATTCCTGCATCGAATTGCATTTTTAATCTTTGGTGTTCCAAAATAATTTCCAGGATTCTTGGAATGATGAAATAAATGATACGGATGATTTAAAACGTATCTGGATGAAAAGTAAGAATGGAAGATTCTTAGGATCCAGAAATTAGTACGTTAAAACGCCAGAAATCGAAGATGTAATTCTATTCGAGTCTATTCTTAAGACTCGAGCAATTATTTTGCAACACCAAAAATTAAAAGTGTCCTTAAAATTTAAGAGTCCTTAAAACTCGATTTAGCTATATGTAAATGCTTGACCAGCGTAACACCAACCCACCATAAGGTCCCTAACCCTAAGAGCATTTAAAATGCCCAAACTTCCAAATGATTTGTTGTGCCGTGTAAAATGTTTGCAGAGGACGTCTAAAGTAACTGTACGACCTTGCAGCAGGACGAGTACGGAACAAATTTCTGGAAAAAACAAAGTTAAGGGTAGCGAGTGAAAGTTTTATTGCTCATTGTGATGAGGAATTTTTGCAAAGTGACGTTCGTTTCGGGTGAACGTTGCGTCCCTTGGTATACCTGACTGGCACAAAAACAACAGGAACAGCTGGCAATAATTCCGTTTATGGTGTTGCATCGTTGAGACCGTGCGGGCGACATTACCGACGTAAAAATGAAGACACCGTGACTTCCAGTTCTGACTTCTTCTTCTTCCTCTTCGATGACAACAGGGGTGGGGATAACGCGTGGGGAGGCGCGTGTCTTCGAGCTGCTCGGTTGTTAAGGGACGCTGCTATTTATGAAGCGGACTCATAAAATATAAAGACAGCGCACTTTGGCTGTAATACGTCATCCCAGGTGTCGTTCAGGTAGTTTGCTTAATGCTATGTCTGGCCTGGTCCTGCTGTAAATAAGAACCTGTGCGCTTTTTTCCCTTCTTTCCTTTCTTCCTTCGCTTCTCCTTCCTTCCACGAGTTTCTCCTTGCTTCACTGTCAATAGGAAGACATCCAGGTTTATTCGCGAATCTACTGTGCAATTAAGATTTCCGATCATGTGCTGTGCCTCGTCGAAAACCTTGTGACGATAATTACGCCGGACCCAACGGTTCAAGGTATTAATTATATATGAAAAAGCTTACGTACCTAACCTCCCGATCGAAGCATGTGACGTATCGACCATTCCTGAAA
Source organism: Bombus pyrosoma (assembly GCF_014825855.1). Lineage (NCBI taxonomy): Eukaryota > Metazoa > Arthropoda > Insecta > Hymenoptera > Apidae > Bombus > Bombus pyrosoma. Next base: position 1,482,039 of record NC_057787.1, on the reverse strand, counting down.
CCCAGTAATTCAGAATTTTTTATTTTACACCACCGAGATTCATAACGCGCACACCAATCATTAAAGAGGATTTTTGTAAAATTAAAGAGAATTCGGGGCTTTTTTCGCTCGACGATGCATTAAAATCTACGCTTGCGATAATACGTTTACGATATATATGGCAGTCATGGGAAATAACGTAACGACGAATCACTCGTTTCTATTGGGTTGGCAGCTAACACAATATTTATCCTCTCAACGCATTCTTTGACTAAAACGTTCTATAATTTCACTTGCTCATTTAAGTACTATTTATTCAATTAGAATTTTTGAATTTCCATCGATAGGTTCATTCGAATCACAAGTAAAAATTCATTCCTTGGAATCAGTTCTGAAGAAATATTTCGTCCTAAATATCTCAAAAATCTAACCTAATTTATTCTTTTCCTTTTCCATTAAGTAGCAATAATTATATAAATATATTATATTATAAGCATATATTATATAAGCAATTTCTAAATTACTTTCTATTAGAATTAAGAATTATCGGCAGGGTGTTTCGCTCAAGGACGATCGCTGATGATCTTTTGCTTGCAAGATAATGGAAAATACGATACACATCATGTAGAAATGAAAATTAAAGCTGCGATAGAATATTCGTTTGCATTGCCAGGAAATTAACGGAGCAGAAGCATTGGATCGAGGTGCGTGCACACATCTGTGCAATGGGACATGGGGCGAACCAGTTACTTTGAATAAGGATTCTCACTCGCACGACAAATTAAATTGGGGCTACGTATTGCGTGAAATGGCGCGGCATCTCCGAGGGTAACATATGTGTGCCCTCGACCGCCTCGTGTACCTTCCTCGAAAGGGACGGAATTTTCACCGCTAGCAAGGGCGGTGTTTGTGACCATTTGGGAAAATTGGGAATATCGGGATCAAGCCAGACGGTCTCTATTATTGTTCGATTGATTTATATTTTGTTTGCGTTGCTGCACAACTAGCTTTATAGTCCTGTTCGCCTGAAACTTCACTGTTTGTCACGTACAGTACGTTTCACCGAGATTCTCTTATTTAAAAAAGCTTAAAGGCTTGGCACAGATACCGCGTGAATGAGGGTTGAAAATACGCGGTGAAAATTGTTTAAAGTCAAATGACAGTGCTATTAGAATATGGAAGGTGGTTGCACACGTATTAGAAAGTTCAAAATGGTGGTCTGCATATAGCATGCCAAGGGTTTAATGGCAGCGAACTAGAGAAAAGCAGGCGTTACGGGGCGGAGCGGAAAAGCTGCTGAGCAATCGTTCAAAGGGCCGCCGATCTCTCGGTCAAAGGAACAGGAAACTAGAGCAAAATACGATAACCTTTGTCACGTTCATTGTGCAGTTATACGTCTACTTTTATTTCAACAACCTATGTAAATGGATACATTTTTACAGCTGTGATTGTTAGAGAAAACGATGCTCAAAGTTTTTTTCAAATTTCTAATTTGCCGAAGCCTGAGAAGATCGAACTACAAACTTCGTATAAATGGAGTCCTACTGTGCATTAATCTGCTCGAGCTTAGAGTTCTTGTCGTAAACGATTTACAGGATAACTCTCTTCAACGTTAAAATGTGAAAATTTATTCGTTTTTGTTATTAAATAGGCTTTGAAGTTCGATATTTAATAGATTCACACAGATTCGGTTTTTATATTTTGTACTTCACCACCATGCACAGCCATATGAACAATTGTATAGCTATGTCATACCGTCACGTATCGGTACTTTTGCCTAAACCACTACACGATCGAAATTCACTGTTTATTATGAACAACATACACATGTAATACTCATCTACTGGTCAATAAACGTTATTTAAAAAAGAAAAAAAAATACACTCAGTTAATTAACACATGGCGGACGCGAAAAACAAAAGAGCATCGTTAGAAGTGGTACCAACTTTACATGTAGAAACTAGTGATCATACCAACTTAATATTTTTCTTAACAATTTTCATGTAGTTCGTTGTAACTGAAATGAAAGAACAAACATAAACGAAGTTCTATCGTATTAGAAAGTATCTGTCTAATGATTTGAAATACGCAGCAAGGCTTATGTTTTAAAATAATTTTTCTCAGAAAGAGTGCGGAAAAAGGTAGCATCAATTCGTCACGTTAAGATACGTTCCACTCCATCGTTGGCTCCCCAGGCTGCAAAACTAACGCTTTTAACAAGCTTTCCAGAATTTAATAACATCGAACGCAGGTATGAGGTCCGTTTATGGTGCGGCATATCTTTCTGCTGTACGAGAAATCCCAAGCGACTATTTGAAAAGTTATAATGAAAATAGTAAATATTGCCACTTATTAATAGATATTAGTCGTCGTATATTTCTTCGACTCTTATGTACTTTTATTTTAACTTTTTTACTCACACAACAACATTGTTTCCCCTGAGCATTTTAAAATTTAAATACTCCTACTACGATCGTACTGGTTTGTGAACATGGAACTTTTGTAAAGGAGACTTTATCATGGGAGATATATGATTAATGGTTACTGCTTAATAAACGTATAACCTAAGTCGACGTCAATCTTCACGCTGGATATTATTTAGTCAGGTATGATTTTATAGTATTTTTCCGTGTTTATTTCTCCGAAATTTCGTACATACGTATAGAAATTGATCCGTTCTTTCAACGAGTCCCTATAATCGTCTATCTAACAATTAATCCTTGTTAGAAAGAACAATCTTTTTATACATTATGTATTTTCTTATGTATCATAAAGTGTCAAAGTTTATTATTTCATGCAGGAAACGTAATTTTCTTCAATCAAGACCACTCGGTAAATCTTTGAAAACCTTAAAAAACATTCTCTTGTTTCAAACATTCATATATACACACTGTTACCAAATAAATAAAATTAAAAATAAATTAAAAATAAATATAGCAAATGGCCAAGATATCTTTCCAAAAATATTTATAAACCTCTAATGTTCGGATGCTTCATTTGCAGTTTGTAACAACGCAATTCACCCCGCCAACTACAGCGAGGATTAACTTCATTGCCAGCAACCCTCCCACCACCGACAACGGTCTCCACTTACACCCCCGTCGGAAATCTCTACGTGCTGCAAGTAAATCATTTTCCTCGATAAATCGGAGAATTACATTGCAATATAACGTTATTGATCACGGAACATCAAGTGCCCCGCGGACTAGTATCCTGCGATATCTAAAGAGAGTCTATTCATCGAAAGAGAAGACAGTCGCACTGGAAAAAGCACGTCCCGAACGATGAACAGAGAGAGGAAACAAGACGAGAGGAAAAATGAAGAAAGAGGAGACGAGTACGTCTTCACGGGATTCCGAGCAACGCTATCGATCCCGCATTCGTTTGTATAACGTGTTTACTTCTCACCGCGGATATCTTCTCTCATAGTCTCTCTCTCGGCGCTGTCTGTTGAGACTGCGAGCGGTCCGAGGCACCCTCTTCCCGATCCAGCTCTCTCTCAGCAGGGGTGGATCGACGGCAAACGCGGAACTACCACGGGGAAGAGGGACCGCTGGAAATATCATTTATCACCGGCGGCACTGTCAATCCAAGGCGCATTGATACGATGATGGTCCAGCGACGCCACCACGGTGCCGCTGATCTTTCCCACTTTGAAAGATCCAACTGTTCGATATTGGAAATTAAAGCCGAGAGAAGAAGCTTGGCGAAGATGGTTTTCGAGGGGATCGCGAATTTTAGTGGTAAGGGTAAAGGAAGTGGCGAGGGGTTGCTCGTATTATTCAAGTCCTCGAGGACTGTGGATTTGCTGGGTTAATGTAGAGATTGATACTGGGTTACTCGTGTACTTTGGTCTGAAGGGTTTCGGGGGCTGGAGGAATGAGAGTTTGAGACAAAATTCGTGATTCCTCGTGAAGTATACGTTGGATGGTTAAGATAGCTTAGGAAAGATGTTGAGTATTACAATCTAAATGTTCTGTAATTAGATGTCTTAGCCCTTTGAGCACTGCGTTGTTCGACGTTAAGCGTGCGCCATGGACGGCTCACTCTTTACGAAGAAGCACACCGTGGGCTGCGTATTTTTTACGAAAGAGCGCAAGCTGAGCAGACTGAATTTTCATCGCAAAATATACTGATTGTGAGTAAAATAAATTATGTAATGACCTGAGAAGTCTTAATAACCATTTATTTCATTAAGCAATAATAACATGAACGATATCAAAGTTTCAAATTATATCTTTTAAATTGAAAATTTAATAATTTTGTATTGTATGGTAAATCTAAAAGCATGCGATTATGTGTAGTGCAAACAGCGCATCTTCGTCGTGAAGAACGTTTATTATTTTCTTTAGTTACGCAGGATGTAGAGAAATGCCTCTCCGTTAACCGAAATGGAAGGTCGTCCGAATGAACTCTTCCTCCTTCAGCCTCTACTAACTTTTACGAGAAGCGGATGAAAATTTTTAAACGTTCCTGTTTTATTATTAGCACTTTTGTAAAGAATATATGCGTTATATATAGCGAGGTGTAAGAGATGGAAAAAATATTTTTTATACCATTTTGTGCTTTTTCGAACGCAGCGAAGTGAACACAAATCATATCAATTTTATCAACTGCGCCCATCAAGGCATCGTAGTCCGCTACACACCTTGCTTTTCCCTTTGCTTTGCCAGTTTGATAATTAATTTTCTTTGTTTCAACGAAATCATCAGAACGTCAGGTGGATAACATCCATACGTCTTTTTTATCACGCCACTTTTAGCCTAAATTGAATTAATATTTTAATTTCTACAATATAAATTCTCAAATTAGCTTCAAATTTATCAATACAGTCACGAAAATCGAAGTTTGAAAAAGCTTCCTATAACGAATGCAACAGATTCATAGAAATTGTCTCTTGAGCTACTGTATGTCAGATTGTATATATCAAATTTTGCGATCTAAAATTTAAAAGTTTTCTTTGGTGAAAGCATATTTTCCGTCTAAATCGAAAGAATGAAAAATGAAATTAATTTGAATACAATAGCGGAATTAATTTTATTCTTTCAATGCTACAACTTCAGAACAATTACGCAAACAAGGCGTAAATCAAAGCGCGTGTTATCGTGCATTTATCATCGCAACTACGTTAACAAGATACTCACAGGTCTGCTTTATTAGAATAATGTGTTCACTTTTAACATAAAATCGTTTACTAAGCGTAATGTGTATGCAACTATTTAGATAGGATCCCTATCGAGGTTTCCGAACACCATCAAACCGGCACGCTAGGCTCAATATCACAAAGGCTTGCTTTTTAGTTCGGTTCTTGTACGGTACGTCCTTTTATCGCGCTATTCCCCTCCCCTCACCCATCTTTAATTAATGTACATTAATCTCGTTTGCGCAGAATTACCAGTAGCGGAATCGGCTGAGCGCAAATAAAATTAATGCGCATAATATGTATGAACGTAATTGATGTCGGCAAAGGTGTTACTCGTAATAAAGAAGACCGTGTAATAATTTCAATATTTTATATTGATCCGCCTGCACGCCATACCAAAGTGTGCACGCAAAAGTAGCAGCTGATTGCGAAATTCTTGCAAATTATTCGGTTGTAAGGTGAACACTTATAATCGGTGTATAAGAAAGGCTGAAGGCCTTGTAAGTAATCGCACGTGTTATGATTATTCATGTTCAGAAGTAACTACATGTGTAGAATGTCACTTTATAATGGATACAATTAGATATTGAAAAATTTCAGCGAATATTTCTGCAATTCAAAAACAAAATTCCACTCATCATCCTCGTTACAGCTTGAAATTTATTCATTATTTCCCAATGCCAAATAATAAATATAATACTAAACTACGATTATTCGTGTGAATAATATATTAGGTTGGCAACTAAGTGATTGCGGAGTTTGTCACTAGGTGGTATTGACAAATCCGCAATCACTTAGTTGCCAACCTAAAAGATTGAACGTAATGCATAAAACACAATACCACTAAATATTACATGAAATATCGTATGCTTTCAGTGCATGCTGTTGCCAGCATAGAAGCGTTTGAAAATTTCCCATTATCGCTTAGTGTACAGAAGAAAAAAAGGTACAAAATATAAGAAATAAGAATATTTAGCAATCAAATATTCGTCGCGTGATCTTGGTGAATCGTATTTGATACACAGGAACAATCGTACGCATAGCAGGGAATTTTATTATCAGTTAACAAAGTATCCTATGGAATATCGTACGACTGCAATGGGTAATTTTGCGATGCAGAAGCGTTTGAAATTCGCTCATCGTCCTCCCTTGAAGAGTATCGACGTTGTCGTTTGTGGTGGCACCCATTAAACTCCGGTCTCCGTGGTTGGAACTTTTTTTAAGTCGTTGCCGCCGCCGCTCGCAGCCGGCGTCTCCGCTCCAAGGAGCGTGGAACGACTTTAAAGCGCAATACAATATCGCGCCCGGTCGAAGTTAATGAGAGTTTCGCGTGTTCCGGAAGCGACCGGGCTCCTCTGTCGCCGGCAGAGACGACCGCGCTTCCACCCTCTCGCACGGCCGCGCGCGCCACCACGTGCCACTCCCAAATTTTACACGCACCTTAAATATCCTCTAGCGCAATTAGCGAACTGTGCCATGGGTCTCAACAAAAACTATTTCACTGTTTTTCCTTCAACACGTACGACAGAGATAAGACGCTAAGAGTCTCCTCTTCGTATCTTTCTGAAAGATACTGAAACGTGGACGCTCCGCATTGGTGTGAACGGGCAGTAAAATTTGCCTGCAACTATGAAATAATCGTTTGTTATTTTTAATTCGTATACTCGCACCTGATTTATTATCGAAAATATAAAATGCAGATGAATTGGCATGGTAGGATATTATATGGAAATAAATTCAGATGGTAAAATACAAAACCACAAGGTGAATAAAGTCGAAGACTTTAAGAGAGAGAACATGACAATATGTTAAAAGTCAGGGCCGACGCAAGGCAGTCTTTAAAATTACCCAATTAAAAAACATCGATTTTGATTAATTTTCTACAGAATGATGATACCATTAACAGATGCGAGACATTATTTTAGTAGCGATGATTCGGTTTAAAGGAGTAAGAAAAATCATGAAAGTTCAGTGTAACTCCATATCCTTTAGATAAAAAAGATCCAGAGAAATGTACTTTTTAGAGAAATTAAACTACATCAATAGCTTTTTGCAAAAGTCACACATGATTACAGATTTTCTACTTTCATTGAATTTTTTGCCCCTTGAAAGCGAATTATGCATGCGAAAAGATATTATTTGGATTTGTTTAAAAAGCTGCTTACAAAAATATATAACATGTAACAGCATTTGTAAACAAATAATTCCTCGTTGTAAAAGTCTACTTTTAATATCGCAAGATCTAATGTCAATATACATGTGCCCTAACAGATAATGTACATGTACTCAAAGATCCAACAAATTTGGTTTCATGTATTATGCTTCGTGTTAATTAACATAAATACAAGGAATCCTGGTCTTCATAGAAATTGCTCATAATTAACCTCCATGTACTTTCCTATAGGGAAACATAATAATTGTATGAACAGTGGTATAAAATTGCGCAAATGCAAATTAAATTGATATTACCTTAAGTGCAAAAGAATTGTTTGAGAGGCATCATAAAAAAAGATGGAAATTCCAGACGAAGCTCGTGCAGGGAACACGAGGATACCAGGACGCTCGACCAACAAACCGGCAATGCATCGTTAGCCGGAATGGTTGGCAGATAAATGACGTGGTCGCCTCGCATCTGACGTGAATGAAGCCAGGATGGCTTACCTACGTGTCCGTCGGATCGTGCGTGTACCAACGGGACCCACGGTGATCGCAATGACTACCTAATGATACATTGAACCTCATGTTGCCTGGTGCATGCCGGCAACTTTCCGTGGTTTTCGCTTCAAACGAGCTTTCCTACTTGGCGAAAGGACACGAATATACTAGGAAATTACAATTGCTTCAGAAGCAAAAGAAAAGAGTATTATACTATTGGAACGAAGAACTTTAGGGGGTACATAAATCAAAGTAATTTCTTACTTCAGGTCAGTAGGGGATCATGAGAATATAATTTTTGAAAATTTTGTTTGCCCTCTCTGGCGTTTATGTCGACGTCATGCTCGCGTTGCGCGCTTATGTTCCTTTGCTCCTCCATGTTCACGCTGTACCGTGGTCATTTGAAAGACATCAGTGTAATGAAGTTTATTATGGTAGCATGTGTTACATTAGAGCATAACGTTATGGCGGCGTCGTATTTACGTTATTTCATAGACACAGCAAAAAATAATACGGGACTTTATACTAAATTTTGATTATTCGTTTCTATTAAGTCTCTGCCAAGTTTTTATTTCCAACTCATTTTCATTTCAGTATTAATCCCTGGAAATGTAATATTTTGTTATTTAACATTAGTTAGTAACTATTTAATATTATATTAACGTTATTCAATATATTCATTTCATTACAAGCTATGTATTCGCAGTCAGTGAGAGCTGTTTAAATTATCACCGCTTTCGCGTAATATCGTGCAAACTATTTTGTTCTTCGTTTCCAACCACTCTCGCTACTTATCGCAACAACTTTCACAATCGTCGTTTCAAGGAATAAACCAAGTCTGGCGAACGCGTATCACGGTTCAAACGATACCACAATCGGTTATTGACCGCGAAAATCCGCTCGCGGCGAGTGATACCAGACTGTGGAAAGAAACGAAGTACCGCGAAAAATTGCCGAATGACGTAAAACTGGGTGACCATGCTACCAGTTATCAAGGCCGGTATTTTAATGGTCAGTCACGGTTGATGTACTCGAAGAAGCTATTCTAGATGATTCTCTGACAGTATCGCTAACTCTTGTTTACTTGAATGAAACTTACCAACGTTGAATTTCATTTAATGCAATTGTTACGTGGTTTAATTTAATTCCTCCTAACTCTGTACTTGTACAGGATTTGGCAAAATATTTGATGGACATTTATGTACAGGGTAAATTGTAGACATCAAAACGATGACAATGTTCATGTGCAAACACGTCCTTGGAGGCTTATTTTTCAGCTTGTAAACAATTTTATTTTACTCTGGAAATATATACTGGTATCAATGAATCAGCAGACAAACCTGTCTCTCTATCTCACTTACACTTCATATACTTTTACGAATATGACAAATTTCTCTACGTACTTGGAAGAATATATGTGGGTGGGCGGAAAAGCGGTAGAACAAAAATATCAAGACGGAGAGGAAAAGAAGAAAAGGAAGAGGAGAGACGAAAGAAATAGAAAGAAATGGCAAATAGAGAAAAAGAGAAGGAAGAAAGTGATGTAAGCAGGGGAAGAAAGAAAAAAGAGAAGCCAGAGACACAAGAGAAATAAAAGAGGAAAAAGAAGGGGAAAGAGCATGCGAAAGAAAAGGAACAAGAGTAGGAGAAAGAGAAGAAAGACAAAGATAAGAAGAAAAGGAGGAGAGGGAAGAAATACAAGCAAACGAAAAGAAGAAAAGGAAGAAAGAGAAGCAAAGAAAGGAAAGAAGAAAAAGAAAGCGGTGAAGGAAGAAAAGAAAAGATAGAAAGTGGACTGCACAGTATGCAAATTCAACTTACCCCCTTTTCTAGTTTCCCCAAACGAAATACCCGCAACATGTCGGTATTTTTCACATGGATCTGTAGAACGATGGTTCGATGACATACGAATCGTAGGGAAATGGCGCGGAGGCGAGACCTTGCGCCATCATAATTTTCCATGGAACTGCGTTTTTATGCCGTGACGGAAATTAATCGGCCCGCATTAATTAATAGACAGTTAAATTCAACGGTCGCTGTAAAACCGGTAGCCGGCGCGGGGCTCAGGAAAAAGGAAAAAGTACGTAGCGATATCAACGGTTGCATCGCGAGTTCGTGCGGTGTCCGAGGAAGTAATTAGGCAGCTACTTTCAAACCCATTTATTATCACTCGGCTATCTCACCATAGTTGAGGAATATAATACTCGTACCTTTTTATTTATGTCTTGCAGAAACTGTTTATTCGAACGAAATTGTCGAACGAGTTATTAGCACAATCACCTACGTTCTTCGTGTTCTTAGAGATTGAAAGGAATTGCAGGTCTGGTTACTTTGATATCTGCAAATAATGTTCCGCAAAGATTGATTTCTTGTCGTGTCATGATTTTTTACTGCTAATATAACGTATTATACCAAGTTTTATCAAGATTCTACGCTGCTTACTAATATTTATTATACTTGCTGCCCTTTCTTAACCCTGTTGCAATTTTCAAATCTTCATGCTCCAGTTATTAAAAAAGCCAGAAATCATGGTTACTTACTGATCTGCCACATTTTTCTCAGTAATTGTGTATTAATAGGAAAATGCAGTTGAATAGAAAATACAATTCCACCTGCAAACACACCATCGGTAAAAATGCTTAAGATAATTATATTAGCTTAAAAACTAAAAAAAATTGAGTAATAATAAACGTAATAACCTGTTCTTAACCCTGTTGCAATTTTCAAATCTTCATGCTGCAGTTATTAAAAAAACCAGAAATCGTGGTTACTCACTGATCTGCCACATTTTTCTCAGTAATTGTGTACCAATAGGAAAATGCAGTTGGATAGAAAAGACACCATAGGTAAAAAGACTTAAGATGATTATATTAGATCATATTTTAAAACTAAAAAGAATTGAGTAATAATAAACATAATAACCTGTTCTTAACCCTGTTGCAATTTTCAAATCTTCCTGCTGCAGTTATTCAAAAAGCTATAAATTACAGTTACTCAACATCTGCCATATTTTTCTCAGTAATTGTGTATTAATAGGAAAATGCAGTTGAATAGAAAATACAATTCCACCTGCAAACACACCATAGGTAAAAAGACTTAAGATGATTATATTAGATCATATTTTAAAATTAAAAAGATTTGAGTAATAATAAACGTAATAACCTGTTCTTAACCCTGTTGCAATTTTCAAATCTTCCTGCTGCAGTTATTTAAAAAGCTATAAATCACAGTTACTCACCATCTGCCATATTTTTCTCAGAAATTGTGTAATAGAAAAACACAGTTGGATAGAAAATACAATTCCACCTGCAAACACATCATAGGTAAAAAGACTTAAGATGATTATATTAGATCATATTTTAAAACTAAAAAGAACTGAATAATAATAAACGTGATAAAAACATCAAGGTATTAATCTAATATGTAATATAGAAGAAGATCTAATATAAAATTTATCTAATAAATAAAGTACATGCTTGCAATTTAAAATTTACAATCCAGACCAAATACCAAAGTTTTCCAAATACCAAATTTCAATGAAACAATTCCAACAGCATTCGTAAATTAACAAAATGACGATCTAAACGTCCGTGACTATTATTGAATAACCGACGAATCAGTTAGGGGAAGAAGGGATCAAGTTGCAGTAGATCACTTTCTACAATTATCGTGACGTGGACAACCGGTAGAAGAAGAATTAGAGTTTGGCTGTCGCGGTAAGGGGGACTTGGTGGTGGATAAAGAAGGTGGGGTTAGAGGCAAACGGGTCTCGGTTACGTCCAAATAGAAATTCAATTGATCTTGTCCGGTAGTGTCAGGCAATCCATCTTGTTCCTTCCGCCGCGTCCGAAGACGCGTCTTCTAGACCGCTTCCACGCAAGGTTTTCACGTTTCTCGTTCTGCCGTTCTCGGTACCGCGACTCCGTCCATCGCTGGGTTAGAAAAAAAAACGGGACAGCTGTCCGGCCGACCGCCAAACTGCTCATTAATTACATTCCCGTGGCTCACTCACACGTGACCGCTGCTGTTTGTCTTTCCGTTCCATTTTATTCCTACGCTGGCCGAATAAAAATGTCTGAATAAAAATCATCAGAGGATACGCACAGATTGGTTGTCCTCACTTTAACAGACTTCCGATCGACTTCTTTCAAATCGAACACCAGCATCAACTGCAACAGAAACTCGGTCTGATATTTGTTCTAATAAACATGATAAACATGCAATAATTATCTATCAATGAATAAAATGAAGAAAAAAATTCTTATTTGGTTGGAAAGAAACGCATTGACTTACTGTAAAATACTTTGATTTTGCATACTTTATTTATAACTGTATTAATAAATTAATTATCTTGTTATAAAATAACGATGAAAGAGTTTCCTTATTTATTTTTATCGACGTTTATATTTTTTTTCTATAAGCAATTTTTCTTTTCTAATCCCATCAGCTGTTCTTCCAACATTCTACACAAATGTTTCTTTACTGCACTTTATTCTCTATTATTTTTAATAATATTAGGTTATCTGAAAAGTCTCTTTCGTTTCATAAGATGATAATAGATGAACAATAATTTGTTTTATATTATTTTATCGAATTAGGTATGATCCATTTCGTTATATTTCTATTATTACGTTCGTGTATAATTCAATAAATTAATATAAAACAAAAAACATGGTACGTCTATTATTTCCTCATAAAACGAAAGAAACTTTTCGGATAACCTAATAGAAAAGTGTGACAAAATTCACATGTCAACTCTGACCATGCTATCTTGCAATCGACTCAACCTCAACATCCAATTCTACCAACATCAATTACGATTATATATACTTTTCCTTCGTTGAAGAAAAGAACTCTTCTATACACAATTCCTATCATCTACAAGATACTCGATCTACGTTTTAGCAAACATACAATGATCCCATGTAACCACCTAGCACCTCCCCAGACATCTTTCTCGAAGCAATGCCCGATGGCTGTGTCGATCGATGGAAAACAGTTGTTTCCGGCACAGCAATCGAACGTCAAGTAAATTGGCAAGCAGCGATCAACCATTTTCTCGAAGCATGATCGATTATACCGTGCATCGGCATAATAACGATTATTCTCGGATTACCGATTTTATGCCGGACGATCGAAACGAGATATCGCAGCGATAGGTCGGCCACGATACGCAAGTACAGCTACCAGCTCCGCGTCGTTGATGCGCGTGCTTCCACGCTGTCGACTAATTGGTGGTACAACTTTATTACTCACCGTTAAATAATGACGGGCCATGCTAAGTGCGCCGGTTTAAAGACCATGAAAGGGAGCGTGAGTACGCTGATACAGGCGGCCGATAAACCTGCCGCAGCGCCACGCCGCGTCCGGCTTAGGACGCCATGCAAGTTGCCCCTCTCTAATAAGGCGATAAGGGTCGCGATTCCAGCGATTTCCGATGGCCCGCAGCCACCTCTTCCCGCCTCCAGTCAGACGCCCATCGAGGACGACCATATCCGGCTCCGCCACCACATACGAATTTTCTTTCTTTCTTCGTGGCGAGATTAACTCTTAACGCTCCAAGTGTGCCTCTCAAGCACCACCAATGTACTGTGTTCTACTGCAAATGTATTTTTCGCTCGTTATCGGTAATTGTTTACAAATAAGAAATAATACTCGTCAATGAGTACTGTGACACTTGTGGACACAAACCCGGTTTGTATCTGAATGGATATTTGAAAAAATTCTACGATTATAATTAATATAAATATTGTAATCAAAATTATATTACTTCTCAAATGAATATAGATTGTTTCGAATGACTTTAACGTTATTATTTACACGTCACTGTAGCGTTTCAAATCTGACAGTTAAAAACTTGCAAATCGAAGTATGATGAGAATAAATTGAAGTTGCCGGTCGTTATTCACAATTAAAAGTTGAAGTGTTAAGGGTTAAGTTTCAGGTGAATATTAAACGTATTGGTTTGTTTAATAAAGAGACGAGTGATCAAATTGTAATATTAATTTCCTTAAAATCATTTTAAGCACAAACATAGAGATCGTAATCGTTGCTCGCTCGATACTACCGTTTAACTCTACGCTCGCTATTCGACTATGTGACTCGTTACAATAATCGTTCTAGAGAGCACGTTCGTCTGTTTGTATCGATCGATGGTATTACGGAAAGTTGAAACGTAATTCCGGTCGACGGTTTCAAGTAACAGCGATAATATTTTGCCCGGAGTTTGTTTAGCTTTGAAACTAGCAAACCAAAACAGTGTTGACATTGCAAGGCGTAGTAATATGAGCCACTGCGAATATTCCGTCGACTCGTGTGCCGCTACCAGTTCCGTTTAGCTGTCGATGGAGGCAATACGTACAAAGGTATGTGTTGAAATTTTATTTTCTATTATTAGCGGGAAATGGAATTAGGGATTTTTGACGTTGAATATACACTGTGCCATTAGATTCATAGTTCCAGTGAAATCAGGAACGTTCTGTAGCTCAATAAAGTATGAAAATAAAGTCAAGAATAACGTAATTGCCTTGAACACCTCACTTTCGAGAAATTCGAGTTTGGAAACTTGTCAAGTATGCGTAAACTTGCACAGTTCGCAGTTACATGGAAATAGATAATCGATAGTTTTTCAATAAATTTAACTATTCGATTTTGCGTATTGTATTTCTGATTACACTTTATTTTATTATATCTGTTCTGTATCTAATTGACATTTTTAAGTAATTTCATTGTTATGCGAGCCAATGCAGTCTGCTTTCGACTGGTTTTACAATTTTATTTTAAAATTCCTACTTGGTGTTATAGTGTAGTATAGTGATTTTGTCCAGCCTTAATTATTCAAGCGAGTTCTTAACATTGAATATTTTGTACATTTTATACTTGCACATTCTAACCTCTCATAATTGTATAAACATCTAGGGGATATTTATTAACACTAGAAATACCACACCAGTCAAAATAACTGGTTCTACAATTTTATAAACGTGTCAACCCTCGTTTAGGGATAATGGTCTCAGATGGATTAATAATAGCAAAAATGTACTACATAACATGGAATTGCTTCTATAAGAAAGTAATAAATCAATAAATATAAAAATATTCTATTATTAGATATTTTTTAAAGATCAGTCATTTTCACTGGTTTTGGTAGAAATAACTTCGTGTCAACTATCGGTAGTTCCAGTGTTGACAATAAGTTTTATACCTATGAAATTCAGTACGTTTCGAAGAAAATGATCCGATATCCAACCGATTTCGAAACCATTGCAATGTTGAGTCACGGGTCAAAGACACGAGGGTTCTCCGCACTGGAAAGTCCGTGCACGGCTAGAAAAAAGAGAGCAAAGCGTCTAGCAGCTACTTGCGGATAATTAATAATGTCGGGATCAAAAGTGTGCCCATTGAATGTTCGCTCATTCACAAATGATCTCTCTCCGCCCAGATGAATGCCGGACCAGATCGTTACAAGGGTATTCTACGGGCGTGCCTCGCACGGGTGTCTTCAGGTCAATACCGGCGGTTCGTTGAATACAATTATTAATGCCGTCATTAAGAGCATTTACCATTTTTAATGTGAACGATCGGAAAGAAATATAAATCATATCTGTCCGGTCGGCCAACGTGCCTGTACGAGCAGTCTCTCTTCTCCGATCTTTGGCTTCGCGCGATCCTGTTCCCAGCTTGCGTGCGCTCTTTGCCCCGTCCTTCCCTTTCTTTTCTCTTTTACCATCTCCTTCCGTCGTTGATTTGGTAAAGGGGAAAAATTGGACCAGGATACGTGCAGTGGATTAAAAGGGCGTGAATTGTGATGAAATGGTACATTGGATTTTAGGGTAGTGGATGTACAAGAATATCACAATCGCATGATATTTCAAAGCTAAGCTGAGCTTAGAAAATGTCTGAATATATAGAAACGTCATCTGTAATATCTTAACACTAGAATTTCCACTGCAGTCAAATTGGCTGGTTTTACAATTTTATTTTACAATTCCTACTTTGTGTTATATTTTTTCCGCAATGATGTTATGACTTTCGCAAAGATAATTAAAAGAATAATATAATGAATTTTATTTTGTTTTTTACGCATTCAAACTGAAAATAATTTTGTATCAAGGCTACTCATACCAATATCAGTTAAAATGACCGGTATTTGCAAAGTGTAGAAGGGTCCTGCAAACTGTTTATCGAACCCCAATTAACCAGTTTCCCCGTTTCGTACAACTTGCCACATGTTTTTTAAATTTTCACCGCGTATCATTCGATACGACGATATCAGTTTTCAGGAAAATTCCGGATCGATTGCTAGATCGCTAGATGCTAACGTTAGAAATACCACAGCAATCGAAACGACTGATTCCATAATTTTATAAACGCGTCGACCCTCGTTTTGGGGACGATGGTCCCAGGTGGATTAATAATAGCAAAATTGTATTACATAAAATGGAATTGCTTTGTAAGAAAGTAATAAATCAATAAATATAAAAATATTCTATCATCAGGTATTTTTTAAAAACTAGTCATTTTCACTGGTTTTGGTAGAAATAGCTTCGTGTTAACTATATATAGTTCTAGTGTTAATACGTACATGGGAACTTTCGTCAAAGTACCTTATTTTGTCTGGTTTTACAATTTTATTTTAAAATTTCTACTTCGTATATAGTGATTTCGTCCAGCCTTAATTGTTCAAACGAGTTCTTAACATTGAATATTTTGTACATTTTATACTTGTACATTCTAACCTCTCATAATTGTATAAACATCTAGGGGATATTTATTAACACTAGAAATACCACACCAGTCAAAATAACTGGTTCTACAATCTTATAAACGTGTCGGCCCTCGTTTAGGGACGATGGTCCCAGGTGGATTAATAATAGCAAAAATGTACTACATAACGTGGAATTGCTTCTGTAAGAAAGTAATAAATCAATAAATATAAAAATATTCTATCATCAGGTATTTTTTAAAAACTAGTCATTTTCACTGGTTTTGGTAGAAATAGCTTCATGTTAACTATATATAGTTCTAGTGTTAATACGTACATGGGAACTTTCGTCAATGTACCTTATTTTGTCTGACTGAAATTTTCCAAACTTCAGTAAACGTGTGATATTTTTGGAAAAAGATGAATTTACTTTTAGTTTATTAAAATAGGAGGAACTTTCACGTAAGAAATTATCCCGCTTTCACCTCTCCCCTCCCCCTAAAAGTTAATGTTCCATTCTACCAAAATATTTGTATGTTTTTCTAAATTTAGTTTTCCAAATACAAGACATAGTTTAATGTTTCTTGCAACATGGTTTCCATTTCATGTTTAATAAAGCTCTCGGTGAGGCCGCATCACAGGCGGTTATAAATTACGACGAAAGAGTTAACCATTTCACGGTAAGAGAACGGGGTCCGCGGAAATTCGGTCGTTCTATCCTCGAAAATGTATTTTAATCGCGGTTAAAAGAGAGGCCGTGCACAGGGGCGAAACGCGTCTCGGTAAGAGACACGTGTCAACGCGATAAATCGTGCCGATGTCCGACATACGGTTTGCTTTGCACTGCAAATTCGGTACTACGTATATATAACGTGTACGCGTGTATAGTGTAAACTACCCATAGGCGCCGTTATTAAGATCTACAATAATTCGATCTAGTTCATTCGCAATTATATCTTCAATCCCTGCGAATCTTTCTGTGCTCGATATTAACCCTTTGCACTGCTATGTCGAGTGTGACTCGACATTAGTTTCTATCTCAGGAGCTCCTTTGTCGAGTCCCACTCGACATTCTTTCAATTTTTTTGTGGAACTTGCGATAGAAAAGCAGAATTGCATCCTGGAAATTGTTTCAAGATGTATCATACGCTTAAAAATTAGAAAATACAACAATAGTGTGAATAAAACTGGTATTTGAGGTTAGGTTTCCTCCTTTCTTTATTTAAATTGTCTTATCTTTTAGTTAAAGTAAATTTCAAATAAAACACTTAAAAGCGTTGGGAACTGCTGCTAAATAAAAATCGAAATAAAATTCCCAGTGCAAAGGGTTAATACATCGAATCTCATCGAATATTGTTAATCAAACATCTCCATTGGAATTGATCCAATTTTGAAAATTGTTAATATACCATTTCAAAAAGGCAAAATAATCGTCGATGGTATTATCACAAGATGGTATAATATTAAAATAAGATTTGCATGAGGTGGGATTTTACATATCATGACAATTTAAAGGTTAGCAGTTTCAGGGTTCCTAACGACTGATTATCTTCTAGTCGATATAGTCATTGATTAATTTAACTGTCCCTATAGTCTCTGGAAGTTGACAGGACGCATGTTCCGCGACAATGGATCAACACACGAAGTCGTAAGCCTGACACAATGACACGAGCTCGCTGCTCATAGACGATGACTCTTCGACACAGTTCAGGGATGATCTCCGAGGCGAGGAGAAGACTCGAGAAGCATCGCAGAAATTATATGGGGCGCATCCATTCTAACGCGTTTCTCTATTTTTCGACCATTCGTTTCTCTCTCTCTTCTTCTATCTTTGTCTCTCTCGTCCTTTGTACCTCACGATCGTTCTTTCCTCGTTTTCGGTATGTCACCCTCCTTTCGATTCACTTTCGTCGTCCTTCTCTTTCTTTCCTGGCTTTCGCGCGACCGGGAACCACGTTACGCGCGGTTTGCATCCGCACCTTGGACGATTATTTGTTGCTTCCGTTCCCGAGGAACTATTTTCAACCGGTCGCCCCTGTACGACCGCTTTATGAGCAGAATTGAGCAATTAACCGAGATTAAAACAGGTACAAGCTAGGGATTTGGCAAGAGATAAATATGAAATAATAAATTTTTAGTAAAATAACTAGAAAATGAAAACAGTGGAAAGCATACAGTTTATACGAGATATCATCGTGTCTCGATATTTATGGCACGGTAATGTACATGTAGAATAGTGATGCAAAAAATAGAAAAGAAAGTTGGAGAGTAAAAAGTTCTTTATCTTCTTTGAAATGGATACTACAATCCCTGCAACAACGTGAGAATTAAGAATTATGTACTAATAAATCTAGTGATTTTAGCATCGTTGATCAAAACTATTAAATCCTTTTTATGTTTTCTATTTGCATTTTATTAAAAAGAGTAGTAATTTTCTAAAATAACAATCTCCAGATACAGAAACATTCGATGATTACCAGACACCAAAATATTCTGAGATCACCGAACGATCCTCAAGAATCGAATCGATGAAACCCAATGACGCTTGATGCGACTCCTCCCTCGAATTTGGTCTCGTTAACAACTTCCCGACCATCCACGCAATCTCAATCCGACCTTGTAATTAATTATCGACGTGGTTCAGGGTAAGCAAGGAATCGTTCGGGTTCGCGGAATCGATAAGAGTGTATTTTCATGTCCATCCAAATGTCCCTATGTTTCACGACGTCTCGAGCGGCCGCATGCGTGGCGAATAAAGTATCTTCGAATGAAAAATCGGTACCGATGATCCAGGTAGGCGGTCGCAGGTTCTCCAACGAACGCGAACGTCAGGATCGTGGCTCGTTCGTTCGTAACCGCGTCTTGCCACGCTAGGGAGTTATGGCGCCGGCTGGTGGTACGCCTGAGGACCGCTCTCCTGGAGAGGGCGTTATCGGTCGGCTTAATCGAACGATTAATGACACAGTGCGCGTAAAAGTGGCTGAACGAAGCAACGCGAAAAGGAAACAGAGTGGGAATTAACCGGCATGAATGAACCGTGCGCCGCTTGTTAAGAGTTGGCCCTCGACTCCAGACCGTATTTCAATAAAACAACGCACACCGCTGACTGATTGACTAATTATCAAACCGGCCAGTGGACCCAACCGTCCAGATCAATACGCCTGTTAACCACAAGCTTACAGCCTGCCTTCTCCTTTCACAGATCCCCCAGATAATCCCAAGACACGGGGAATTCGGATTTTTATCGTGCTCGACGCGCGCTCGAACCGTAATTGTGACTTTTCGGTTAATTAACGCTCTGCGGTTGCGAGGGATTTTTCAAAGCGGAGCAACCAGATAGCAAAGGTGGCGATTGATCGTTGGTTATGCTTCGTTGATTCTAAAAACCCCCTTGTCCGCTTTCGATATTTGTCTAAGTTGAACCTCGATGGCCGTTCATTTTTTACATTGTCAACTCTATTTACTAGGAATTTTGACACGTTTAAACTTTGCTTTTCTCCTCTCTATCAATATCAAATAACCGTTACCTAGAGCTTTCTCTCCCGTTCACAAAAATCTCTCTGTTCCTTATAAACCACTCTTCCGAAATGGTTTCCAAATGGTCTCTTCTTCCACACTCATTGACTTTTCTCGAAAGTTTTTCTTTTTATTATTTAATTTGTACTTTACAATTTGTCCAGCTGCACATTTGGTAAATTTTTCTAGCTTAATTGTTAAATAGCACGTGGATGGCTAACCCCAGAAGGATACCATCTTCTAGTTTGACTATTTTATTTCTTTAGTGAGATTAGTGTTTCCTTCTTAGTTTTCTTTCTTTAATTCTTCTTTCGAGTTTTGCTCGTCTCAGCAGTCAGATTTTCTCGAAAATCAGCATTCAGTACGAACGAACGTGCCCGAATAGGCGAATCGGTAATCAACGAACATCGATTACAGTCGCAAGTCTCAGAACTAGTTCTCTAATCCTGCTGACCAGGTGTCGAGATATCGAAAGGTGATGGAACGGCTCGAGACGCGTTAAATATTGAGCCAGTCACGAAGCACACGCGGCGTGGCCCGTAATGAGCCCATCCTCCATCCTGCTCCTTTCGAGGATGATACTCGCGCGTTTCCACTCGGCGATCGGACGGTGCTCATTAGCGACGGATTAATAGGATCCAGACGAAGGAACGAGCGGACAAATGCACGGTAGCCGTGTCCACGACGACGCGAGTCATTCGTTTCGAATATTTTGCCACGGTGGACGCGCGTCTGCCGGACGCCGCATCTATCTCGACCCGCGATCGCCGCAACTCTGTCGTAAGGTCTTTATCGGACATCTGGATATTAAGTGAACGCGAGTGTTGCTTAATCAGTGTCCATGGAAATTCGAGGCGGCCCAATCCACTGCGCTGTTGCATCGTCGATTAATAATGCTGCGAGTGCGCTCTCAGCCAGCGTCGTCGATCCTTCGATTTTGGTACTGGGAACTCGCGTTAATTTGGACTTGGCCTGGTTGCTCGGAAATCGGGTTAGGCGAAAATAGTACTACACTACATCTACTTCAATTATATCACTTTAATTGCAAAATCACATTGCAATGATTTTATTCTTTATGATCACCATAGCTGTGTGTAATAAGACACTTGCTTATTTCTGACGTGATGTAGCTTGATCATACAATTATGTCAAATTGTAATTGATTTTATATATTGTGAAATTGTGTTTCACGCTATATTTTATTAAAAAACACATTACATTATACATTACAAATTATCATTTTAATTATCAAATTATGTTATAGAATTTATTACAAATCATACAATGTTTAATTATACAATTATCAATGTGTCAAACTGTAATTGATTTTATAAATTGTAAAATTCTGTTTCACCCTATATTTTATTAAAAAACATATTGCATTATACATTATAAATTATCACCATAATTATCAAATTATGTTATAGAATTTATTACAAATCATACAATTTTTAATCATACAATTATGAACGTGCCAAACTGTAATTGATTTTATATATTATATTAAAAAGTATATCGCATTATACATTACAAATTATCACCATCATTATCGAATTATGTTATAGAATTTATTACAATTTTCATAGAAAATTTCAAAATCGTACAATTTTTAATTATGCAATTATGAACGTGTCAAACTGTAATTGATTTTATAAATTGTAAAATTCTGTTTCACCCTATATTTTATTAAAAAACATATCGCATTAGATATTACAAATTATCACCATAATTATCAAATTATGTTATAGAATTTATTACAAATCATACAATTTTTAATCATACAATTATGAACATGTCAAACTGTAATTGATTTTATATATTATATTAAAAAGTATATCGCATTATACATTACAAATTATCACCATCATTATCGAATTACGTTATAGAATTTATTACAATTTTTATACAAAATTTCAAAATCGTACAATTTTTAATCATACAATTATGAACGTGCCAAACTGTAATTGATTTTATAAATTGTAAAATCGTATTTCACGCTATATTTTATTAAAAAACATATCGCATTATGCATTCCAAATTACCACCATAATTATCGAATTATGTTATAGAATTAATTACTTGATAAATCCTTTACCTTCACAGTCTTTAATTTTTTAATTTCAAGGCAAATTGTAAAGTATCTCCTAAATTGATAGAAAGAGTTCTGATATAACCGGCGCAATTCGTAGCACATGTACGTAGTGGTATTTTTCCTTAGAAGTCTCCTTTGGAATATCCTGCACAGGATCGATTCTACTTGCGTAGAAGTAGATACGATTGACCAAGGTTGCCGTCAGGCCAGAGTCAGGTTTGACGCCAGCCGAGGCGATTTATCAGAATAATGCACACGCCATTACCTCAGTGTCCCCACCTTAAAACCAAGATCTTGATTTCGCGCGAAGCTTCGTGTAAGCCTTCGACTTTCTTCGAGCTTTCCTTATAAGTTGCAATCCACGCTTGTAACATTGTCCCAGTGGTGTGGTAGAGCAGAGGGAAAAAATGTTGCTGCTGGACCAAACATCTTCTTCTTCAAACTTTTTCAACATCTGTAACAAAGGAACATTTACTTTGTTCATTACATTTCTTTTTACTTTTTGACACAGTTACTTTTACTTTCATACTTTGCTAAAGTATTAGGTCGTGTAATAAGTTGGCGTTACGTCGAGTTCAAATTCTTTATGACGAGTTTCATGAATATAAGACAATATACGTCGAAGATGATTCATGTGAACTAACCTTAAACAATCAAGTTGATTCTATAGAAGCCATTCGAGGAGAAACAATCAACGAATATTCTTATTAAACGGCATATTAAAAGATTGTTGTATGCAAATCCAGTTTGGACGTGCCGTGTTTTACAAGTTTCATAAGGCAAACACAGTAACAATTGTTACAAAGTATATTTAACATTTTTTAATATGTAGTTTAATAAGAATGCTTGTTATTCGTTGAATGTTTCTCCTCAAATGGCTTCTATAGAATCAACTTGATTGTTTAAGGTTAGTTCACATGAATCATCTTCGACGTGTATTGTTTTATATTCATGAAACACGTGATAAAGAATTCTATCGTAATTATTAAATGAATCGTAATTAGACATTTTATTGGATGAAAGAAAAATCTGTTAGGATCTTTATTTATTAAAATTTCGAATATTCCAAAATCAATAAAATGTGAATAAAAACATAATGCTGAAATAAAAGAGGAAAACGAATGGCACGAACTTATTGGACGACCTAATAGTTAGATTCGCTGTGTAACTTCGAGGAAATATAAAGTGAAACTTTTCACCGAGTTTTACGTTTCTACGATGGCTTTGGTCGTGTGCATTTGCAGCGGAAGTTTCGCGCGCGTCCCGTCGGTCTAAAGCGAGTAATCCGAGTTCGATGTACGCGCGAACGAAGCTAGGAGTTCGCGTTTTAGTTCCAATTAAAGCGGTCGAAGTGGCGGGCGAATTTACGACGAGTTGATTAATGGGCTGGCGAGGTATTTGTCACGTTGTTTACGAACAGCCGAAAGAATAAGTTGACTGGTATAACTGACCATGGATAGCCGGCCAGATTTATCGCGTTATTATCGATCCGTCCGTCCACGGAAATGGCAGAAAACTGTAATTGAAAGACACCGCTATTCGAGAACGGTGGAAAGCAATATCCGCGACTGGCAACGCGAAACTAATCGGAATCAATCAAACTGTAATACCTGTTTGAATCGTGTAATTGCCGGACGATTTGCTTCGAAAGATTCATTGTCTAGACACGCACAAGCGATAATTTGCTAACTAATATCATTAACGAATTAACAAATTGTACATTATAGATATCACGCTATATAAAAAGATATACAAATTTTTAGGTTATCCGGAAAGTGTCTTTCTTTCGCAAACGTGATTTTTACAACAGTGCACCTTCGTACAAACGTGAAATCAAGTCTGTGAAATGTCGCGGTGTTCATATCAACAGAATAAAATGGATCGTACGTAATTTGACAAAATAATATAAAACAGAAAACGTTGTGCGTCTATTGTTTCTTCATAAAAAGAAAGAATCTTTTTGGACGACCTAATATCTAAGAGGTTAAGTACTAATATTGTATAATTAATGGTTTTATGAAGTAACAATTGGCTGGTGTAATATTTAAACGGTGAAACAGACATTAATTTAGTTTCTATTTCTTTAGTTACGTTCATAAAAATTCGCAATTAATTTGTGCACTTGTGTTGTACAATTTTATAAAATGTCGAATAGAACGATCAGCTGACCAGTAACGTAGCTGAAGAACTGATTACAGTTGTGTAAGAGAATTCATCGTCGACAACTTGTAACTTGTGACCCGTAAAATTGTAACAATAATATTAATTGAATTGTGAAAAGGATGGTAGCAATCGTACAACTGTGCTTGAAAACTTGATGCAGTGTAGAGAAATTCAAAATTGATTTATCCAAAATCGGCGAAATATAAAAGCGATAATTTAATTTCCATTGATAAGACGAAATAAAAATGGTATATAGCTAAAGCGTAATACAGAAAATTAACATAATTTTTAAGATATCGGTTCACCAAGAAATTCTCGTTGCAGCAGTTTGATAAATGGTCATAGAATAAGGGCAGATTCGAGAGACTAAAATATTCAAGAGGTTCCTCCGCAGCACGTATTTAAACTCTTTCAGCGGCCAAGGTATCGATAGGCAGAAGCCAGGCTACCCCGCGTGTGTCGCGACCTGAAAAGCTTCTCCTACCGTGACTTCCGAGATTTATCGTTTAAACGCGCACTTACGGCCCCCGATGGAGGGTATTGCATCACACACAAGCGACGATAAATCATGAAAATACGAGCCGATGACGGGATGCGAGGAAATAGCATTTAATAGATGCCGCGACGAGTTTTCCCAAAGCTAAATCCTTTTTCAGCTGTAAATTATTCGAAAAACATGCATCCTGCTCGAAGAAACAGAAAAGAAGAAGAAAATAAATCAAATCAATCAAAGAAGACTTGGTGTTTTCTCAACGTTTCCACACACAACTGTGTCTTATGTTTACAAGTCCGTGAGAAATATCAGGATCATTAAACGATACGTGGAATATGTAACAAAAAGGAAAGAGTATCGTGACCATCGAGCCGAAACAAGAGAATATAAATCAGAGAATATCGAGTTCATCGACGCATATATATGAAAAGAACTAGAAGACTAGAAGCACGTGCCGCGAAACGTTGAACCCTCTTTCGGTTTATCTGTCCGTTGTAGTAAAAAGGAGTCTCGTCTGTAGGCGATACTATGCTCGTCATTCATACGTACCGAGAATTAATCACTCGCTCTGAAACTCCTGCGTTATCGACGTCTTAACGCTGCTTCTTAATTCGATCGATTTTCGAGAAGGTTCGACGACACTTGTCTCGCAAACTTTAGGTTTAGTCGAATTTAGGTTAGGTTACTTCGGTCGAAATATTAAGTTGTCTGAAAAGTATCTTTTTTTTACAGATCCGTCTTTTACAACGATGCATGTTTATACAAACATGAAACCTAATCTGTCAAACGTTGTGATCTTTATCTTGATAGAACACGATGGATCATATGTAATTCGATAAAATAATATAAAAGATTATTTTCTTATTCTTAAAGAAACTTTTCGGACGATCTAATAGATCAGGGTTATGGACACTATGAAAACTTGCAGATACCAAGCGACAGTTCAAAATTTTCCAAAGCAATATTTTTGCAATATTTCAAATCTAAATCTCAACTTCACAATATACATACATTTCACAGTAAACATTATAAGGCAGATGCTCATGAAGGGTTTCACTTTCCTCGCATGAAATAAACAGGTTTACGAAGCGAGGAGATCGCGAGACGCTCATTAGCAGATCTTATAACGATTTTCCTATTGGCTACCGTCTCTGGCGATCGCGGTGATTCATGGCTGGCAATTATCAAAGCACGAAACTCCCCCGACCGGCGGTATTAAGTGGACGAAACGGTGCGGCGAGTCGCGATACAATCGTAACGTGTAATTTAGCCATTAAGGCTGACCGTGGAAACCTAGTTCACGGCGGTCATCATCATTTCTATCATCCGTGCACCGCGCACGAGCAACCGAACGAACGAGTGAGTGAGCGAACCGTCTGATCTCGAGCCGTGGCGAGCAGCGACGACGCCGATGCATTAGCTATTTAATGCGAGCCTCTTTAGCCTTGGCTAATTGATGGCTGGATATTAGCGTAATTGTAATGAGGCGAAATTACGGCAATCACGCTCGGTCTACCGTCTCTTGCACGGTGGAGGGGAGTCAGTCTCAGGCTTTCGGGAACATCTTCAAAGAAATTCGCCGACGTTTTTTCTCTGCTTCCCTGCCCACCTCACCCTCCCACAACATCTTGTCTCTATCGTCGATCTAGCGTCTGGTATCCACGGTATGCGACGCGCAGCTTTTTGATAGATAACGGTACGGATTTTAGCGGATTCTCAAGGTTTCCTCGTGGCTATGCGAATGCTCGTTCTACCGGTTTCTAATTTTTCTCTGCGATTAAAGACTCACCGATTATGAGTTTGCATTTGGTAGAAGAACGGTTCTGGGTCAAGAGCAACTAGATTTAAGAAACCTGGGAAAGTTGGATAGGATTTGGGAAAGCTAGAGGCTTAAACGTCATTAATTCTCTAGAAGATTGTAATGTGAATGTGTTTAAGTTGATTAGGAATTATAAATTCGAATGTCAGAACCGGATGTCAGTCTAGCCATGAGTAATGAGGCAAGATAGAGTCGTCGATTTCCCATGGATAACGTCGCATCTCTGTGCAACTATCATTCTCGACCGGTTGCGCGTCAAACGATCACGGTAATCTTCCGTCACAAGCGATCGATTCGCGTGAAAGAAACGTGTTATTTAAAGAGAAAAAAGAATGGAAAGAACGACGGATAAATATAAACGTGTCGCCTGCGGTAGTCACGCCAGAGCACGAACGGCGTGGCCGCTTATTTAGACGAACGACTATAAAGCTGAACCTCATCGTTTCGAGTTGTCGGGTCGGTAATTCATCCACCCTCTAGCCGAACTTAGCCACGGGATAGACCAACAACGAGGCTTTGCGCAACGGGCTTAGGGGTTGAAGCGACGCTTAAACGACAGCCATCTGTCGGCCGAGCCGTGAAACTCCTGTCAACGGTGTGCACCATGTCCCGTGGCCGGTAAAGGACACTCGATCGTTATGCTTTATGTATCGGTGGGTGGTTAACGATAACCCCGCAGAAATACCCAGATTATGATAACTATCAGAGGCACGCGGACAGCCATGAACACACGATACGCTTATCCGACAACTGGTTCGCGGCTTAAATATCTTACGAACCGTTGCTCTTTTCTCCAGACAATGTTTTTTTCGTGATTCCTGCTTCGTCCGCCATGATGGATTAGGTAGCGATCTTCGCTAAAAAAATTCAAATTCAAAAGCATGTAAATACCGTTCGTTGCTTGTACACGTACGTACATAGAATTTGAGAAAAACGTGGAATAAATAACGTACTCACGAGAAAGATTTATACATTGGAAGGATTACCGACAACGAGTGTTCGATACTGGATAAAGGCGTAGACAGCTGAATCGACTAGACAAATGTACCGGTGTATGTCCGAACAGGAGGATTCGCATGACAGCAGTTTTTCCGGTGTTTTAAAAGCGCCAAGTAATGAACGTTCGTACGGAATCTCGGGAATTGGCAGCGGTCTCGGGGTTTAATGGCGCGCAGCGCGGAGTTTCGCGGAAGGAAACCGTCCGGTATAGACTTTTGGCTCGGAACGATTGATATAATCGACAACCGTCCGACAAGAACGCTCGTTAGAGAGCCGCGAAACAGCGGATTTATTATAACGTCAGACAGCGCGCCGCTACCGAGCCGGCACCGATTTTTCATCCTGTAAACACGGCCTGATTATTTATGAACGTGCAAACGCACGCGGCACAATCGATTTCACGGAGGCAAATTAGCCCGGACTGCCGGCAGATACGGGCATTAAAATAATAACGCTCATCGCATTAATGGGTTATAATAATTAGGGAAATCCTTGCTCGCCGAGAGGATCGGTCCTCGTTGCGCCAACCGTTTCTCTTCTCTTCTATTCTCTTCTCTTCTTTGCTTTACCCTCTTCTCTTTTTACCCTAATCCACCTCTCGTACCCGTCTATGGCTGTCATATCTCTTGCTTTCTTGCCACGGAAATGGCTTCCTATCGCTGGCAAACCTTCGTCGTGAAATTTCCCTAGATTTGCGATTGAATCGCGATACTTTCTGCCCTACTGGCTGCTTCGCTAATGAAAGCCACGCTGGCGGAATTAATTGGAAAGAATCACGCGATCTCAATGACCAGTCGTCACATACGTAAACCTTGTCAGGCGTTTCGCGTGCTGAACGTTGCTGCGAGCCGGTGTCTGTGACCGAGGCAGATCTTCCGCGTTATCGACACGGGTTACCAACCTTGTGCCTATCGTTCTTTTGGCACAGGGACAAAGGAGTTGGGCAGAGGTTGTGTTTCGAAGCTCGAAAAGATCGTGTTACTCACAGTTTATTATTTATACTACTGCTAACACGTCGGGCATATTATTTACGCGCAGAAATGTTTGAAATGTAGTAGACGGTGATCCTTGCAACTTGCTGCTATAGAAATTCATAAAGTTGGTGTTGTTTTGTTGACTAACACTAGAAACTTGGATGATCGATATTCGAACTATAAATATGTAAAGGGAGACTCCAGAAAAATCAAAATGGAAGATTAGTGTATCTTTTGATGTAATCTTTGATGTAACCTCAACATCAACTATAATTATTGTGATATTTACGATACTAGTTGAATGCCATTACTTCTATTTTCTGGTTATATTATCATAAATCTCTTATTTCAGTTGTATCACACACTCTATATTTAAAGTGATCAATCAAATAGTTTGATTTTTCTAATAATTGTTACTTGTTGAGGTTAACTGATAGAAGAACAAGTGGATGAATTTGTAATAGAAAAATATATTGAAATAAATAAAGGTATAAGTATAATGTATAAGTTCATGCTGATCCAGGTCCTTACTCTCTTAGTGTTACAATACAATGGAAAAATAGGGAGCACGTTCATATATTTATAGCAAAAGGACATTACCAAAAGAGTCAACCTTATAGCTTTAGCTAAAAGCTACAAGGAACATAAATAGAAATCTGTTTATTAATTGTTTTGTTCCTAGACCTTGCAACCCAAAATATAATGTACATTCAAGTGTACAATAATATGCAGCTCTCCTTATTTAGAATATTTCTGCCTAATGGCAGTCTCCAGGTCACAGATATACATAAACAAAGATGTAAAGTTTTTCTTGAAGTAGTCACTTCAGCATTACTGATATATATTTAGTTGGCATAATTATTGCTTGTGTATAACACAACACAGAGAGAAGCAATCTTTTATCTACATAGTTCATGAAAAATCATTGAAATTGGTAAAAAAGCACACAAAATTTCTATGAAAATATCACGAACTATTTCACTCTGATAGTTCTTACATCAAAGAGGAATACAAGTAGTGATCTCTTTCCAGATTCCTGTAGAATGTACTCCAATTAATTCAATGGATCGAAAAATTAGGAAGAATGGCGGCGCCGAAGGAAACCGGCTGGCGCAATTATCGCAGCGACCAAAGAAGCCGAAGAATCTCGGAAATGCTGAAAGCAGCCGGTCTTTCGCGTGCAACCGTAGGCAAGTTAAGAGCCACTTCGCCGCGATCTTGCAGGTTTAGAAAGTTCGAGCATTACCGAGCAAGATTAGGGTGAGAAAATTCGCAGAGCTCGCTCGCGGTTCGGCAACGCGGCAGCCGAGGGTGTTTTAATGGGCCTCGATTAGCGAAGCAAGGCGCCAGGGAGCCGTAGCCAACCGGTACAGAGAGAGAGAAAGAGCGCAGCGATCAATCGCTGGCGCGTTCATTTCCTTGTCGAAACGCCGTCGATACTCCCGGGACCGGAACAGCTACTTTCTCGAGCAGTTACGGAGTTCTAATCTTTTTACGCGGGCCCCCTCGAGCGTTCTCGAGCAGAAGCGCGAACTTTCTTACTGGAAAACAGAACGCGGCGTTTCTTACAGAAGCAATCTTTTATCTTTTTTCGAATACGTGCGAGAAGGTATGTAATCAGGTGATAAATTAGAAAAACAGAGTTTAAGAAAGCGATATAATTAAACGAAGCGAGGATGAAATTAAAAAAGCAGGAAGTAAATACATAATTTGAGAATCAAAAGATAAATCATGAATGGACAGAAATAAATGTGGAAGGTAAACAAAGTGAAAGCGTACATACAGTGGCTGGGAAACTATTATTTCGAATTATTTTCCGTAGAAACTTTCTATTTTTATATCGTAAACGTTACTGTTGTTATTTCTATACTCAGAGGTAGGATCACAATAGCTATTATTATATTTAATGGATAAATCTGTCACACCGTTCTGAGCCAACGAAAACCTTTATTGCACACACTTACATGGACTAGGGATAAAAACAAAAGAACATCTTAAACCTATCGATTAAATCTATCGATTGTAACTAGAATTATCTCCTAGTCACTATTTCTTGTAACTAGCGTATCTGCATATGGATGGCGAGCATGAACTCACATTGTCATTTTCAACAGTTACGTTTTGAAATATCATTATTACTTTAACGAGGTACAACTATCGTGTTTATATTGGTAAAATTTGAAACGATACATTTTATAATTCTCCGTCTAAATTAACGAATCTTTAGTTAGAAACTTTCGTACATTATTTTGAATTATTTTCCGTAGAAACTTTTTATTTTTATATCGTAAACGTTACTGTTGTTATTTCTATACTCAGACGTAGGATCACAATAGCTATTATTATATTCAATGGATAAATCTATCACACCGTTTTGAGCCAAAGAAAACCTTTATTGCACACACATACGTGGACTAGGAATAAAAACAAAAGAACATCCTAAACTTATCGATCAAATCTATCGATTGTAACTAGAACTATCTTCTAGTCACTATTTCTTGTAACTAACGCGTCTGCATATTAATGGCGAGCATGAACTCACGTTGTCATTTTCAACAGTTACGTTTTGAAATATCATTATTACTTTAACGAGGTACAACTATCGTGTTTATATCGGTAAAATTTGAAACGATACATTTTATAATTCTCCGTCTAAATTAACAAATCTCTAGTTAGAAATTTTCGTACATAAAACAATTACCAAATCGATATTTGAGTATACTGACGCAAACAGCGCGTTAAACACAATAGCGTGCAAGAAAAAATCTGAAGACAATACGAAGCCTTATCCATGACAAATTCTGATGAAGCATAAAGCACAGGAAAGCCATTAAACTTGACGCCTTTAACGATCATACGTGAGTCATAATAACTCTTAGCCAACAGAGTCCCTGAACTAAATACACCATCGCTACCTAACGTTCCTTCAAACCTCACCTGCTTACTGCAATCATTGAACATCTCACACAGAGTGAACTGACCATCCAACCACGCAGTTAACTTCTGCAACCGATCACTCACCTCTCTCTCTCTCTCTCTCTCTCCTCCTCCTCACATCGAAATAATCCATCCACAACTCAATCTGAACCCTCATCCCTATAATTTGATCCAGGGCAAAAGCAAAGATCACGTTGGATAACGAACAATGATGGCTGGTGGGCTGAAGGAAGCGGCTCGCAATCCGATCAGGACCCAAGCGTGTCGTATCCTAGTTGGTGGAAATCGCCGCTTGAAATTCAGCATCGGTTGATCGCGGCTGGGAACGCGAGCCTCGTACCGGAGCGGTACACGCGGCAATTTGCGTGTTCGCGGATCCTCACACGTATTATTTCGCGGGACCCAGGGAAATGTGTAATTCAAATGAGTTACGAGCGGTATCGCACTCCTGGGAAGTAGGTGCTAAGCGGTCGGATATGCTGATAGAGCGGCAGTGATACGTACGACTGGAGGTGGGATCGCGATGGGGTTGAAAAGCGGCCGGTAAGAGAGAAACGGATGTATAGAGAGACACGGAAGAGTAGAGACGAGAGTGTGTGAGGAGGGGACACGATACGGTTACAGCGGAGGGATAGGGCGCGACGAGAGCTCTGTTTGTAATAGTCTGTGATGGTACGCGGCGATGAGATGTGATCGCTTGGCGATGAGCTGTGGGCGACCTGATGGTCCCGCAGCGCTCTGCCATGCTCGCCTCAACTCCTGCACTCTCTCGACCAACCTCGTACCAGATCCAGTTACTGCCTACACGACTGTCCGGCGCAATCTCTTTTTTCTCCCCTCTCTTGGATCTTTATCGCCGTGCAGGAATCCACCGCGATTTTCCGCGCTACCTGGAAAATTGCGGCCCGGGTCCTCGCCTTCTCTGGTCCAGGAATACGCACATGGGGCACGCGTGGATCGATTTGATGGATGCCTGGCGAGTTTTTAATCTTCGCTAAGGGTGAGAGGGTGGCTCGGCTTGTTACCATGCTTTGTAATTGCTTGGAAGGTTAGGTTTGATGGGATGTATTGGAAACGAGGCAATGTCGAGGGGTTGGTCCGCACGTTTGGTGAAAGTTTCGGCGAGGGAATTGCAGCGAAATGTTCCTACGATTTCTTTATCCGGGAGGGTACATTTTCTTGCGATACTGCGCTGTGACAGTTAATTTGGAGTGAGATATTCGTAGCCAAATTAGCAATTTTTTGTTATTAAGGCAACATTATTTTGTAGTCTATGAATAATTTCCCATCTGTGAATCGTAAACTGGTTTTTGAATGAAAATCATGGTTATTTTTGGTTTCAGAAAATGTTACCACGAAGACCTTCAACGCTTATTCATCTCGATATGCTTGTATTGAGATATGTGTAATTTTGTATGCTAGACTTGATTGGCCGCGTAGTAGTGACACACGTATGTGAATATGAGTATGTGGAAGTATGTGTGTACACAGCTTCTCGAAAAACAGATGAATGTAACTGTTGCATTGGTAGCGCGGTAAAGAAGATGGTGAGACAAAGAGAGCGCTGAGACGCGTGCAAATGATATCCACGAATATCCTGGGAATCCTTCATTAAATAAATCTAAAACTATTTTAATATGAATTCTAAGCGTAACCTTAGTATTCCTTTACTTTTATTTTGACAATTAAGATCCACAATTCTTAACAGCTTGATTTTTAATAACAAGACGCACTTAACGCTGGAGAAACGATAGGAAACATTGGCCCAGACGCTGCCGCGGCTCTCATAGTGAAAGCAAGCAACCAGAAATCAACGAAGACCACGGAATCGAAGACTATACTTCGCTCGAAGGATCGTACCGTTCCAACGACCGTTCACCAGCCCGCAGGATCTCCACGGTCGTGATAAACGGTAGTTTGAGGCAGCGCGGCAAAGGAACGGCCGATGCAAAGTGATAACATAATCAGGTGATAATGTGGCAGTCATATCTCATCGCGAGAACCCGAGCGAGAAGTTAAAAGCAAGCGTAGACGAAGATAGAGGGAGAAAGAGCATGTTGGCGTAGGAGGGGACGGTGAAAGAAGATGGTAAGTGCTCTGGAGAAGGTGGAAAAGAGAACGGAAGGTGGTTCTCTCTCATTGGCTAGCTTGCTTCGCGTCTAAACCCTTTGAGAGGGTAGGAGGAACGCGACGAATGACAACACCATTCGAGGAGAGTGAGTTTTCGCGAACAGCCGCTGTTATCTTCTAAATAAGGGGTTGCCAGGACTGATTCGACGATGATAACGTTTGTCGAGATGCATTCTCATTATTCTGTCTGATACTGTCGAGAAGGTAAATTGATTAAATTGCAGGGCGAACGGCCGCCAAGCAAACGTAAACGCCGATTTTCGTTTGTTTTCATTAATCCTGCGTTCCGATCCCCTTCCTCTACTCGTGATTTTCAAATGGCGTGCCAATTAGATTCGCGTGACCTCCTTCATTACCGTATCATCGTATTATGCGCTGAACGGTGTGTAGCAGATTAAACAGCACCTTATAACGCGTTAGTTGCGGATCTGCTTTTTATTTTCTACAATCTTGTTGCCTGACAGATAATTTTCATACGATATCTATATACCATACTGTAAACGTAAATCTGCCTACAATTTCATGATTATTAGTTTGCATTCTGCTACTGAGAACCACGTGCCAGCTCTCTGATCATAACCTACAAAATGGGCATATTAATAAAAATTGAAATTCCATCATTTCGCAAAATATTATCCTTAACAAACATGATCTTTTTAAAAGCAATACGATGTTGCAACAATCCAAGTCTTACGTGTTAACCAAAATCTTGCATCTGCAGATACTTCTTACTGACCAGTGATTGAATTTTTTCAAGAGTATCCTTCAGACTCGAAACTAGACTCGAGGAAGCTTTAATAAAATCTTTCCCTTCCGATAGCCTTCAATTTCTACCAACGAAACTCGGTGCGCGGTATCGTGTTTAAATTCTCTTTTCATTCATTTTCCTCGCAAGGAAGCTGAATCGAGTTGACCTGGTTCCGGTGTGAGTACAATCGCGTTAGAAACAAATGCAGGGGAGAGCAATACTCGTGAAGATGGGAATGTATCAAATGCGAGTTAGGGCCACGGCCAGCAGCCTGTGCCTCGCAAACCCACCTCTCTCTTTTCCTATCCTTCTCATTCTTACGGTTCCTTTCTACTCAACAGGCCTTCCCTGCTTTCCTTTCTCCCTCTCTCACTCTCCACTTATTATTTGTAGCCACAGCGTGGTGGTTTGCCGGCGCGCACCAGCATCCATTTAATCTCTCTCAGTGAGAAGCGTTTCTTTGATCAGCGCGCGACCGCATCTGCCTGGTAATATCTCAAGCTGGTCCTGCAACCGGCGTCCCGGGCGCGAGCTCCCCGTCTTGCCCGCACCGAGGCATTTGTTGCTGTCAACCGGCACCTCGGATAGTCTCTGTACCCGTTGACTGCGCGCTCTTCCCTTCCCCTTGCTCCTTCTTCTGCTGCTTCATCCTCTTCTTTTTCTGCCGCGTTTCCACTCATCTTCGTCCTCGTCATAGTCTTCTTCTTCTTCCTTCACCGGACCCTTGGTCGCTGCCACGAGGCTTCGAAGGTTCGCGTGAGCCCAAGTCGCGTGCATATCGTCGTTCCACCACTTTCGACCAATGGAAATCCTGTATTTTTCGTCTTTGCATGCGTGCCAGGATCTTTGTCTGTTTTTAAAAAAAGAGCGCGTCTTATAAATTTGTCGATGGCTTTCGTTGATTTTAGAAGGCTTGACGTTATTACGAAGAACGTACGGATCGAAGAATTTCGAAGCTCGTGCGGCCATTTTTCACTGTACTTTTTTATAAAACACAACGAAATTCGATTTTGTACAATAAAAATGTGCCGCAAAAACGTATTAACTTGGAAGGAGAATCGCGAGGGCAGTAGACATTAATCACGCGAAATATTTTGGCTTCTGGTATTTCGAGAGGGTTTCCATAATTAATACTAACCGATTCTACCTGTCTTCCGCAATTTTTATCCTATTTCTCATGTTTCGAGAAGCGTAACGACGCATCCTTAATTCGTTCGAGCTTCGTTTCTTAGATGTTGCCGTGTACGTTTCACTTTCCTTATTCCGTCTACTTTATCTTCCGCGGTGGAACGGTTCTTAAGAAGATAAGAATCTTCCAGAAAATAGTAACAAATTGAACAATTCGTCGCGTATTTCCGCTCACTACCATCGAAACTTTCATTTTATAGATATCATCAAACTGTGCTGTTCGAAGAACATATTTCCCTCGCTTTCTGAACTATGAGATATGAGCCTCTTTAGAGAAACACGAATTATCTTAATTATATTTAACGTATGCGCATACGCATCGCAAAACGGTAGAATTATTTGAGCCGTATAACTTTCAACATGTTGAAGAACTTGAACTTTACATTTGATAATGAAGCTTCTTATAGAACACTGCTAGCCTTTTACATGATACGTAAAATGAAATAAAATAATGTACATGCGCTATTGAATTATGGCAATTACAAACGAGTATATTAATATTAATTGAACAAATTTTCCTTTCTACGAGTATAAAATCTTCTATCGTCGTAGAGAACTACGGTAGTCGAGCTGTCAATGTAATTGCACGATATATTTCACTGTTTATCACGCTACTGATAACGACTTCGATAATCTGTTTCCAAATATACATCTTCTAAAAACTCATCACAACTGAACTTGGCGTAATTAAATTGTTAGAGTCTTTCTTTTACAGACACGTCTTTTACAACGACGCATTTTTATACAAACGTGAAATCTAATCTGTCAAACAAACAACAACAAAATGGATCATAATTCGATAAATTAATATAAAACGAGAAATGTTGTGCATTCATATTTACTTACAAAACGAAAGAAACTTTTTGGACGACCTAATACTTAGGTTAACTGAAATATTCATCTGACCCGAAAACCTAACCTCATCGAATTGACAACTTCATATTCTGACAGTTGTCGACTTTCATCCAGATAAAAAGAGCTCGAGCTGCGGTCAAGAATCGTCTCTTCCTCCAAGCTTCCTTACGATTGCGAATTATTGCCAACGTTTTGTCCACCTGGTCCACAGGATATTCATCCAGGAACGTTTCACGATCGTAATCCGCTGGACGCTCACGTTCGCTTTAAAAAATACTTGAGCGGCCGGTATTTGTCATTTAATTAACAGCTAGTGTATTTGCACGATCGTTAACAGCGACCTGGGGTCTGTCGTGAAAGAAGTCGGCTCGCTCGCGAAGAAAACAGGAAACGAAATGGAGTGCTCCTGTGTTGGGACAACTGGCTGCAAGGATATATTATAGGTCGCCAGCGGGGCACACACGCTCGCGCGTAAAGATGCACGCGTGTGCACACACATAGGACACTGTATAAGCGTGTGTGTAAAAGTGGCTATGTGTATGGTAGTAATATGTAACGCACTTTGGAGTAATGCTACGTCAAAGCCAGCGCCACCGAAAATATGAGCCGGCTGCCGAGCGCCCCGCTAATGCTCGCCCATTTATTATGCTTACATTATTTCGAGATTATTAGTCTTCTCCTCCTCTTCTAAAAACCTTACGTAATGTTTTGACTCGCGACCCGCCGCCGCTACCGCGCTAATGTCGCTGCAAATAAGCGGCGCGGGCCTGCTCGGAAATTTCGCTGGCCCGTTCGCGAGCTACCCCTAATTCCTCACTTTCCTGCTCGTCCTACATTCTGTCCCCGTTGTTTCTTTTTTTTCACGTTCGTCCTGATTACCGAGGGATAGCTAGCACGGAAATTTTAAGCCGCAAAGGTAGGTCGGTTCGTATTTGATAACGTCATGCCAGGTGAATTAAAGTAAAACAACCGAAAAGATGCAGATATGTAGTTAGAGATGTTAGAATGAGAATTGTTATTATCCATTTTGATAGGTTGGTTCTACTCTTAGGATTTTTCATAAAGCTTTGAACAATCTGTGTTTACGTTTTCTATTTGATTATACCCACAGAGTACAGTTTGAATGTTTGGCTTTTTCATTTATCTTAAGACATCCTATTTACGCTTTAGAATATTAATTTAAATAATAATGTGTGGGTTTATTATTATCCATTTTGATAGGTTGGTCCTACTCTTCGGATTTTTCATAAAGCTTTGAACATTTTCTATTTGATTATACCCACAGCATGTGCACAGGATCTCAAAAAACAGAAGAATGCAACCGTTCCATTGGTAGCGCGGTAAAGGAGATGGTGAGATAAAGAGAGCGCTGAGACGCGTGCAAATGTGTATCCACGAAAATCCTGTAAATTACATATTAAATAAATCTGAAACTATTTTCATATAAATTTTAAGTGTAATCTACGTGTTCCTTTACTTTTATTTCGTCGATTAAGATTCACAATTCTCAACATCTAGTATCTATGCAAAAATGAAAAACTATTAATCAGATTTAATAACTCACAGCGTCTATCGTTGGTAGCTAAACATCTGTAAGGTCAACCAACGTAAACTTCTCCACAAGTTAACTAACAAAGATACTACAACGAGATAATCAAAATCTACTCTTCTCTATATCATTCGAAGAATTCTAAATTCCTTTACTCCTTTGCCTCTTTCCCAATCGACGCAAGGCGGCGTGACGTACTTAGCTAGGGGTCGTCCATGGAACAACGGGCGAGGAAATCCACGTACACAGGTGAACGAGCGCGCAACGTGAATTAGACAGCTGTCAAAGTCCCGCGGAGGAGAAGATCGAGTGGCCATATATGTGGTGCGCGAAAGGGCATCAAGAGAGCTTAGAGGAGAGGGTGGAAGAGAGGTGGTGGAGAGGGAGGGTTTGGCAGGCAGGCGAATGGATTTGGATGTGGAATGGAAGCAAGGCAATAGTAGGAGCGCTAGACAAAGACAGTGGTATGCCGGGGGAACAGGCGGAGAGCAACGGGAGATGCTGGAAAGGGGACAAAAGAGGGAGAGGGGGTGAGCACTGATAAATACCACGCCATTTCTCTTTGTGCTCCCCGGCGAGAGCACAAACACAGGGCGGCTCCCTTCGTTTCAACCTGAGCGAGAGTAGCTACCTAAACCTTCCTCTCTTCTTATTCCATCTCTCTCTCTCTCTCTCTCTCTTTCTGTTCCTTATCCTTCCTCATCTCTTTTGTGCCCGACTTCGACTTTACCCTCCCGCTTTTCTCTCTCTCTTTCTCTTTCTTTCTTTTTCTCCTCTTACCCTTTCCCGGTGTATAGTCCCGTCTCTCGATCGTTTCACCATCACTCTGTTTATCTTTCGATATTTCCCAGGTTTCGGCTTTATCGTGACTTGCGGCGAGATTAGCTTAGCGAGCAAGGATTAACGACGTTCAATGAATCTGCAGCGTGTTTTATGTCGGACAAGCTTCGATTGATTCGGACAGTTGTGGCCAATTGTGGTATCAGTGACGATCTTACTTAGAGACAACTGCGAATAAAGCGAGGCTGCAATAAAATGAAACTTGTGTGCTTCTATTGCAACTATTGGGTTGGCAACTAAGTGATTGCGGACTTTGCCAATACCATCTAACGACAAAATCCGCAATCACTTAGTTGCCAATCCAATAGAAGGATATTTACGTCCAAATTTACATGAATACAAAAAATTAAAAATTACGTAAATAATTAAAAAACTACAAAAATTACATGCATGGAATTAAGGAAAAGAAATACTTTACTTCAGATATTTTCCACATTCTTGCGTCTTGTAGTCTGTATATCTTTGCACATTAACATTTTCCAAATAAACAGTCAAGCACATTCTAATTATAGTTACAATTACTATGCGCATTCGTATTCGCTTGGAGATCCATAACAAGGTTCTTTGGACAAACGTAGATGTATCCTGCACGAAAAATTTGACTTTTAGGAAATACATAAATTATATCGGGATACTTTCAAAGAAAGTGTTACAACTAACGTACAATAATCCAAAGTGTTACAATAATCCTCGATAAAACCAACGTATGCGATTTGTGTTGTTCAAGACGACGAAGTTTTGTAAAGAGAAGGGTTGAAACTCCTCGCGAGCAGATGATCGATGATCGACAGGATCGTTTGAAGGACAAAACAGATACG